>NW_021634838.1:0-45536 GCF_004799145.2 Neltuma alba | reverse complement strand
ATATGAAATATTACATGACCTCCTTAAAATACCTCTTTTTATGACATGAGATTTTACATTGGTTTATATGCTAGGTATTTAGTTTGGAAAAAAAAGCAAAAAAGTTAAAATCTTATATTTAGGATAAAAACTAACCCTTAAATTAGCTCTTCTATTAATATTAATATTAATATCTAGGGGAGAACTTTTCTGCTATGTCTTTAGATTGGGCGCACAATTTCCACATTTGTTTTGTTTGGGAATTCTAACTCTGTGAGTGAAGACACTTCATATAGATGAATTAATGTGGCGTGAATAAAGGTTTGCAGAGTCATATCATGAGAATTTTCAAAATGGGTCCCATGTTAATAAATGAAAAAATAATTTTTTTGCATCCTTATAGTTTTGTTAAATTTTGAATAGGTCTTACAGTTTTTTCTTTTATTTCATCCTCACTATTTATTCTGTTATTCGTGCTAGTTCTGTTGTTTACCCAACGTTTATACGCCGTTAGTTAGAGCTGATGAGAGATTCTGTGATGATCTGACTGGAGGAAAAACAGTGACATCACAGGAAAAGAGGTTCCCCCCAAAAAAAAAACTCGCTTGAGTCTCCTTCTCTCTATCACCTACACGGTCACACCACTCTCTCTTATCTCTCAACAATTTTCCAGTAGTGATTTCTTCAGCAATAATAGCTTTTGCTTCCTCCACCTTTCTTCCTCCTCAGCCACCACTCGCCACCACTTCTTCAGAATCTGAGTTTCTCGTGTAAAGTTTGGGGGGAAGAAACTTCATGTCAATATCGGCACCAGTGTGGGATATGGAGGGTCCTTGCTTCAAAAGCAAAGCCATGATGGATTGAAGCGAAATTTTGAAACGGATAGTAAAGAAAGATAATGTTACCATTTTTTTTTATTTGACTTATTTTATTTGGTAAGAATAATAGCTTATCTAGAAAGGAGGCGGATTGTATAAAAAAAAAAAGGAAGAAGAAAGGAGGCGGATTGTGGAGGAATAATAATGAGAAAGAGGACACGTGGGATGTGCGGGCGTGAGCTTTTTTTTTTTTTTTTTGGGGTGGGATGGGGTGGGGTAGCGGTTTAGAGAGAGGGGAGGGTGAGAGGAAGAGACGATTGGCAAGGAAACTATGCCCAGAAACAGTCGCCCTCAAAGCAAAGAAAGTTCATGATTTTCATATCAAAAGGAAAATTCAATTTTAAAAAAAATTGGAAGGATTATATCAAAAGCAAAATGAATCTGGGCGTGGTGGTCTGAAAAAAGTTACTTTAAAAAAACCAAACTTACAAAAATTCTTCTTTAAAAATTTTTTCCCATCAAAATGTAGAAAAATTCATTGTAATTTGCTCGAAAGAAAATTCTGTTAATTATTAATAATATAAACATACCGTGAATAAAGGGTTGTAGAGTTTACAGAGGAATTCAAAACTTGAAAAAGTTGATTATGATTTTAAATGGGGCTTTTTGAAGTAATGAAAAATAATAAACTAATAATTACCGTGGTAGGTATGTGCTAACATGAACAAGCAGGTTTTTTTTTTGGGCCTCAAACTTACGCTTCATTCACCTTCAACGCACACAATCAAAAACAGTGATAACAAATCACTTAAAATTGTAAAAACGGAATAACAAGGCATTACATTTACAACAAACGTATAAAATTCACTCTTAGTGTTGCTAGAATATTTGACAGACCATGATACAACTAGACAACAAAACAAAGAAGAGAAACATAAAGACCAAAAAGTTGTAACAGACAATAAGCCACATTCTTAAATAATCATTCTTTATTTTGTACGAGCTCTATTTCTCACTCTTTTGGCTTGTTCTTGGAATGACCTCTAAAATCCTTACAAACCATTGAGTTTTCCAATTTATATATCCATGAAGATTTCAAATACCATTCCTCATACATATCCCAAGGTTATTGGTTTCCAGCAAACCCAACTTTCTCATTAGTATTTCTTTCATCCTTATTGCAAGTTTTTGATATGGAACACCACATAATCTTAAATTCCCCTCATATGAATCTCTTTGAAATGTATCAAGTTGTTTACCTCTTGATATGACCCCTCCAAACTTATTCTGTGAAAGGTTAAAAAATGCAAAAAAGTCGATATTTGTCAATGCCAGAGGAATCTTACCCTCTCGAGCGTATTGATAACATATCTAAAAATTCTAGACTTGTCAATTTTCCAATTGATTTTGGAATAGAACCAAAGATTCTATTGTGAGAAAAATTAAACCCTCTTAGTGCATGTAGCTCTCCAATAGCTTTGGGAATCTTTCCATCAAATCTATTATTTGACAAGTCAACAATGGTGAATATTGTCAAGATGCTTTTAAGCTCTATGGTGTAACCTTTCCATGTGATCACCATTCAATCTATATACACTGAATAATTTTCACTTCCCATACACTGCGAACCAGCTTGAACATTTTTTTGTTCTCATCATTCCTTTAAACCCCCTAATGTATCTTGCTGGTAACAATCCATTAAAATTATTTTTGTTTGAAATGTCAAAAATCCTTAGGTTAATTCGGAAACGAATGCTTGGTATTGGAAATAGAAATAGCTCCATAAAACCTGTTCTCTCTGGCAAATCATATCAAACCAACTAGGAAATGTATTGTATTGGCAATGATCGCTTGAGTCGGTCGTTATTGAATTGGTATTGTAAAGTGGCTAATACATTTCTCCCACATAATTGACTACAGACGACTCTTTTTTTTTCTGGGTTGCAACTACACGCGACTCTGTTTTAGGCTTAGAACAAAGAATCTGTAAAATTCGAGCCCACTTAAATTTGGATGTAATAGGCTACTAGGTCGCTTAGGTGAGAGATATATTTAGTGGGCCTTATAATGATATGAAGCCACACGACACGGGGGCCTTATTCCTCAAATTAATTGAATAAACAATTAATGATGAGAAATCAATGAGGATTCTAATTCTAGTCGTTGGGGGTGGAAGTGGACACTTATGAAAAACCTCCGGTCTGACCTATTTTGAGTTTATCTTGATTTAGTGAGTAAATAAGTTCGTTCTATGTCCAAAAGGCCTACCCTATAAGCTTACAAGACTGACCTTTTTTTTTTTAAATTTTATTATTATTATTATTATAATATATAACTATATCTGATATAATCTAAATTGATTTTGTAAATTATTTATAAAATTACAAACTTAGCCTTGATTAACCATAAGTTTCACATCTCATTATTGATGCACAACTTCAACCCTCTTCTTATCCTCCCACTCAACAAGGGAATGCTTGCCCATTCCATCACCCCTGATTTGCATGGTTTACTAAAGCATAATAAGTATTGTAAGTTTATTTTTAATGATGCTCAAATGAAACATTTAATATTAAGAGGAGAAGTTTGTCCTACTTTATGCAAGAAAAGCAAGAGGGTAAAATCCAATTTTACATGCCACACTTGTTGTGCTAGGTTGATTTTAAAAAAATATATTATCTCTTAGTCAAATAATGATTGGTTTTTATTCCTACTTACTCATATAATTGTCATCACTAGGTTTTTCAATTGGCTTGAAGGATTATGGTCTTCAAAGTACAGGCTTCAGAGGCATGCATTTTAATCAGGCTTTTAAAAAGGTGTAGTTCATGTGAGTCCTTTTGAAACATCATGCTTGAGTTTAAAAAAATCTACTCCTCCGATCCTTAATATAAGACCCATTTAACTAATTTAATTAGATTAAGGAAGTTAGGTAAGTTAGTTAATTATAGGAAAAGTGACACATTTTTCCTAAAACATCATAATCATCTTTCTTAATACCCCATCTCCCTCTTCTACTTGATTATGGTTAAAAGAGTATCCATAGGGGTAATTTAGAGAAAATTAATAAATATGAAAAATGAGTCTTATATTTAGGACAAAACCAACTCAAGAATGGATCCTATATTAAGGACAAGAGGAGTATATATAGACTTAGGATTAGGATCAAGCTCATGCTTTAGATCTTTGTTTTAGGCTCATGCTTATTTCACTAAAATCCGACACAGCCTAACCTGTTTCCCACATATTGATTCGACCAAAACATTGCATATGCCTTCACAAAAGGAGTTGCAAAAACTTCTATGCAATAACAGTACTTAAGGTCCTTCAAATTCTTTTTCAGAAAGATAAATTATAATTATCGGTTTATTTTTTTTCGTTTGTGAAAGCAATTATCGGTATAATATACCATTGCAAATCAGGAAGTAATGATAATTACGTATCCTCAATCGCAACTATGATTCTCATATTTATAATTTTCTGAATTCTTATTTTTTAACAAAATTTTTCAAGACCTGACTATCATTGAATTGATGTTTAGATCTAACTATCATGCCATTTTGCGGACACTTATTACTTGCAGTTGCAATTCCGTGCTGAAAAAAAAAATCACAGAAAAACAAAGTGATAAAGAAAAGGATGCGCTATGGGTGGACAGATGACGGAAAATTAATAAATTTAATTATTTTAATAAATTCATTTATAATATTAAGTTTATCCAAATGCATCACCTTTACTCTACCGAAAAAAAAAAACATCATCCTTATCACTATACAGATGTACACGTATTAAAATGTTTACATTACACCTGTAGTTAGTTTTCGCCCCAACATTTTCCTCTGCATTTCAAATTAGAACAACTAGAACAAGATACTAAAGAGGAAAGAAAGTGAACCAATTTAAAACCAATTTTTTAGATGGAATATATAGCCTCTTGCACAGATGTAAAAAAAGTCATAAAATCCCAAAATGCCTGATGAAAGGAATACCAAGACTTCAAAAGCCTTCGACACCATGAAAATACTCCTAACATTTCAAGAAAACAAGAAACAACGATGATTTGATGCCCGAGAAAAAGCAAGAAGATGAAGGTACATGACAAATGACAGTAGCAGTGTCCTCGTTAATTAGTACTCCTCCGGTCCTTATTATAAGACCAATTTGACTTTTTATTTGGTCCTAATTATAAGACCCAATCCATTTTGTCTCTTATATTTATGCATTTTTTTTCCAAATAATCCTTCTAATAATGATAGTTTTCGCCAATATACTTAATTAGTAAGGATTTTAGGAATGACAACACTTATTTATTATAAATAACCAACTTAACTTACTTCCTTAATCTCCTCAAATAAGTCAATTGGGTCTTATAATTAGGACCGGAGGAGTACTATAAAGAGGAGTCTTTTAAACTTATATAATGGGTACAGGCATGGCAGGGGTATTTTGGGTCTATCCGACTATATCTATGAAGTATATGTATGAACTCTGTTCTTACCTCTCTTTTGAATCCGTTCTCACTATCATGTATGATGAAAAACAGTTTGTGGTTTTTATATTTATTAGAGAGGAAAAATTTAAAATGTCCTAATCGGCTCCAGACGGTTTATTTTATTTTCAGCCTTCTCTTATTTCAATATTTTTGTTATTTTCCTTTTAATGACCCAACTTAATTATTGGCCCATTTGTCATTGCATTTATAATTACTTATAAGTGTATTATTCTTCTTAGAATTAAAAATCTGCTTATAAACCATTCCAAACAGGTTTTATAGAATTGACTTCTCTTCTTTACCTTAATCCTTTTCTTCTTCCTTTTCCATTTTTATTGCCATTAAATATCGTTTTAACGGTTCAAATTCAATATTTTGTAGAACTATCATTATAAATTTATAAGAAAAATATATAAATGAATTCAAATTGTTGAAGTTTGATTTGAACAATCCATACATAAATTTTAAAAAAAAATTTTAATAATAATTTATTGTTGTAATCTAGTTACATCAAATTTTAACAATTTGTTCTGATTAAATTTTAATAGCTTAAATCTAAATAGTTAAGATCATAATTAATGGTGATGAGAATGAAAGGTAAAGGATAGGAAAACAAAAGAGTAAGATAAAGAAGAAACCAACCCCATTAATTACGTGGCAGATACTGAGGATAATTTCTCCATTATTAACCCCACTATTTCTTCCTTGCTTCGTAGTAATTAAGCAAAGCAGTGATAGAAAAATAATTAAAGAAGTAAAAGAAAAAAATATGGGAATGGCCATATTGATGAATAAAGTGTAAGATTTTGCCATACTGCCACCTTTTCAAAAGGCAAAGACATTATATTGACTCCATGAGACGATTTTGACCGCCATCAAAATTTTAGGATTCCAATATAAAGCCTAATATTTTTCATAAAAAGATATGAAAATAATGTGCACACAAAAAAATATACTTTCCATAAAAAGGCGACTGCTTCGTAGCTGCTTATGGCTCCATGCGGGGTATTTTCTTTCCCTTTCGGTATTGGCAGATGATATTTTCCCTTCCACCTTCATGGTAAGCATAATCAGAATAAAAAAAGAAGAAGAAGAAGTAGAACATAAAGTAAGGCCCTTTCCGATGTATCAAAAAAAAAAAAGAACATAGAGTAAGGAAATTAATATTCGGAAAAAAAATTCTTATTAACAATATTATCGGTAAAAAAGAATTAAATCAGACTGTGTACGAAATTTGCATAATGCTAGGAACTTTTCATGTATAAAAATATATTAAAGATATTGAAAGGAAAAACAAAGATAGAGTTTGGATGGAGGAGCCGGTTGATGAGAGAAGCTGACGGGAAAGAGAGACAGGAAAGATTGTTTTTTCACACATGATAAACTTAAAAAAAAAAAAAAAAACCAGCTTTATACACCAAAAGTATATGATCTTCGATTGGAATAATTTTCGATTAAAATGTTTTCATATGGCGCCAAAAAAAATAATTAATGGTCAAGGAAAAATTACAAAAAAAGCGGGGCCTAGACCTCGGGATGCATAGAAAGCAAAGGTCCCACACGTGCAAGAGTGAATGCTTTGTCAAGACGATTGTCAAGACTGACTATAAGGAAGAGAGAGAGAAGTCGCGTTGTGTTTTGTCATGTCAATGTCTTTAGGAAAAAATGTAATAAAATCCCACACAAATTTTTTCAAAATCATTAAATTATTCTGAAATTTAAAAAACTTTATTACAAGAGATTTATTTATTTAATTATTAAATTGTCTTTTTTTAAGTATGTATTCACAACTGAAAAGCAGTCGTTAACAACTTAAAGTGTAATAATTAACAACTATTGCGATAGATATAGACAACTCATACATTATATTTTGTAATGTGCTGAGAAGATGTGTTTTAATACTTGCTGTGATAATTGTTAATTGTTATAACTTTAGTTGTTAACAATTGCTTTTTTAGTTGTTAATGTATACTTAAAAAAAATAAAAATAATTTGGTAATTGAATAAATAAAATTTTTTACAATAAGGTTCCCTGGGATTTTAGAATAATTTGATATTTGAAGGACTTTTTTTGTATTGAATTGTTTTGAGTAGGATCTTATTATAATTTTTTATATATTTTTATTAGAGGTAAGATTGAAAAAAGGTGACCTTTATTTTATTAAGAGAACCATGATGAAATGCCAAATAATAAATATAATTACCAAAATTTTAATGATAAGTGAGCAGTTATTATTTTGCTCTAAAACTTGTCATCGCAAGTAGTACTGAGAATGCGGGCTTACCGAGCTTTGTAGGGCTGAAATTTCAGAAATGTCCTATTTTACGAGGCCCAATCCTCAACTAACGGGCTTAACACAGTCCGTGGGTTTTCGGTTTGTTTAAAAAAAATATAATTTTTTAATATTTCTCACATGTTTTATTAAAAAATAAAAATAAAGCAACAAAATTATTAAAAAAGGCATAAATATGAATAAAATCAATTACTAACACAAAACATTATCATATCTAAATATTTATCAATGTTTAAAATATCCATCAACAAGATAACAACATTCAAAAGTTCTTTCAACAATGCAAATATCTAATAGACAAACACTATTATCAATTTTTTGAAATTTCATCATCACTATCACCAATTGCTCTTCTTTATGAGTATGCTCATCTTTAGTGGCAAAAATATCAAATTTTTCTTCATGGAAATTTTATTTTTAAATTTTGTAATCTAGCTACTATTTTATTTTAGTTTGAGATACTATTTTTAAGTTAAATTATACAATCACAAGTTATATAAGTATAAAAATACTCTCTTATTAAATATATATAGTTTAAAAATACTAAAACATATAATATAAATTAAATTATTATTAAAGTCTAAATTAACCTAATTTTTTTAAAATTTAATTAAATAAATTATTATCCAAAACTAAATAAATCAAACCATTTTATAAAATTTAATTTCAAAATGATAATAATACCTAAATATTTAAAAATATCATTAACAATATAAAAATTAATAATATTAACATTATATAAAAAAAATTTAAAAACAAAAAATATAAAAGAGCTTAAAGCGGCAAGCCCTTAGCCTTACAGGGCCGACCCTTTTAAACTCTTTGCCTTACAAGGCCTGCCTTTTTGTGTCTGTTTTTCTTTTAAAGGGAAAAATTCTAAGCGAATAGGCCAGTCCCACGAGCTCGACTCGTTTTCCCAACTCTAATTACAAGCTGTTCTATTATTATTGAGACTTTTTAGTAATTATGTTCTTTATGTAAAACTTTATTGCTTTCTCTCTATTTTATTTGGTGCAATTTTATTTTTGATCTTTGAATGCAGCGGTAAAACTCCACACCAAAAAAAAAAAAGGTAAATCACATTACTAAAAATTGTACCATTAAAAAGGTTTGAGGGTAAAATTGCATTTTGGTCTAATAGAAAACGTAAAATATACTTTTTAAAACACTGAAAAATACTAAATTCTACGTGAAACGTACAAAATTATTTGAAGTAGCATAAAAAACATCATATAAATAAGTTTTAGTGTACGTTTATCGAAATGTCCTGAGTTATAGTGAGGATGGAAAGCCAAAAGAGAATTTAAAAAAAAAAAAAAAACCAGTCCCACTACAACCCCCCGGCATAAATAGTTAAATGCACTAATTTTAAAAATGAAAATGGCATTTTTAAAAAGGAATTCAAATAACTAGGATAATAACAACACTTCAAATCCCATGCCATGGCCGTAAAATGCTAATTAAGTGTCTTGATCTACTTAATAACATAATAATTTAGTTGACAAAAATACATATATTTCCATATATGTTACAAATCCTTTAGTTATTAAATGTATAGTTGAGGGAAAAAAAGATTTATAATAAAGTGTTGCCATAAGGCTAAACCCTTTAATTGACTCGAATTGAATGTAAATTTAACTTTTCGTAATTGAATCTTCCGAATTATTTTTGTATGGTGTACTAATTGAAATGAAATAGCCAACAACTAATTAACACAAGCTGCTCGTATGTGCTAGCATCAGAAACAAAAAAATTTTTTGGTCTCAAACTTGCATGTATTTCATTGACCTTCAACAAACACAAGACAAAACAGTGATCACAAATCACTTAAAATTACATAAATAGAATAACGGGCTATTACATTTAAAGCAGCAGATGATACACTCTCAACAAACAAGATACAAACAAAGAAAATAAGAAACATAAAAACCAACAACTCGTAACAAATTACAAGGCCACATTCTTAGGTAATTCATTCTTCAATTTGCACGACCTCTATTTCTCATCCTTTTGGCCTGTTTCTTGGATTGACCTCCAAAAGTCCTTACAAGCCATTGGGGTTTCCCAGTTGAGAACATAACATACCCCATGAGGATTCCAAATACCATTCCACATCCATATCCCCAAGCTACTGGTTTCCAGCCAAATCCAAATTTCTCATTAGTATCAAAGATTTGTGTTGGTAATTCTCCTTCATCCTTATTGCAAGATTTTGATAATGGAACACCACACAATGCTGAATTCCCCTCATATGAATCTCTTTGGAATGTATCAAACTGCTCACCTGTTGGTATCATCCCCTCGAGTTGATTTTGTGAAAGGTTCAGAATAGCAAGAAAGTTGAGATTCGTCAATGTCTTGGGAATCTCACCCTTAAGCTTGTTGCATGATAGATCCAACCATTCTAGACTAGTCAATTTTCCAATTGATTTTGGAATAGAACTAGAGATTCTATTATGTGAAAGATTAAGCCCTATTAGTGCATGTAGCTCTCCAATAGCTTTTGGAATCTCCCCATCAAATCTATTATTTGACAAGTCGACAGTGGTGAATATTGTCAATATCCTTGTCAGCTCTCTGGTATAACCTTTCCACGTGATCATCACTGAATCCTTATATCCTGAATAATTTTTACTTCCCATATATTGTGATCGAGCTTCAACATTATCTGTTTTCATCATTCCTTTGAACTGCTTGATGTACGTTGCTGGCAAATATCCATAAAAATGGTTGCTGGAAATGTCAAAGATCCTTAACTTCGGAAATGGATGCTTGGTCTTGGAACTAGAAATAGCCCCGTAAAACTTATTCTCTCTTAAAACAAGCACTTGTAACTCTGGCAAATCATCAAGCCAACCAGGAAAGGTATCCTTGATCTCATTATGTCCAACATCAAAAATTTCTACCCGAGTACAACGAGCCAAAGATGGAGGTAACGATCCCCTAAGTCGATTGCTATTGAAATGCAAAGTTTGCAAGGCACTATTCTTTGAAAAATTGTTTGGTAAAGTTCCAAAAAAATCATTCATTTGTAGATCTAGAACTGAGAGATTGGGAAGGCCAACAAGACATTGTGGGATAGGTCCTGATAGGTTATTATGAGACAAGTTGAGTATCTCAAGTGAGCTTGCATTGCAAAAGAGAAAGGAGATATTCCCACTAAATTTATTGTTTGAGACTGAAAAATAATTTGCTCCAAAGAATGGATTGGGGAGGCTTCCGTGCAACATGTTGAAGCTAAGATCAAGAAATGTGACACTTGTATTTAAAAGGGATGGGAAGCTTCCGTGCAACATGTTGAAGCTAAGATCAAGAATTGTGACACTTGTATTTAAAAGGGATGAAGGGACTTGACCACTGAAATTATTATTATTAAGTGCCAGATATTGTAATTCCCGAAGCTTTCCAAACACATCTGGTATTTCATCACTAAAATTATTCATCGAAAGATCTAAGTGGTAGAGATGTTCAAGGTTTGAAAGTGATGATGGGATTTGACCACTAAAACTATTATTGGAAAGAGTTAAGTAACTGAGATTTACGAGTGTTGAAAGGGATGAGAACCCACTACTAAATTTGTTGGAGGAAAGGTCTAAACTTCTCAGTTGAGTGAGATTCTTGAAGCTTGGAGGAATAGGCCCTTCAAATTGGCAATATGAAAGATCTAAGTCCTCAAGAGACTTCAAATGGCCTATGGAATCTGGTACTTCTCCAGAGAAAGGTGTGTCATGTAGACTCAGCATCACTAAAGGAGAGCTCCAGTTAAGCTTTGGAAGTTGAACCTGAATATTTCTATTCCCTCCCAAATATAGAACTTTAAGATTTTCCAAACAGAAAACAGCATCTGTCATATTACCTCGCAAAGAAGTGTTCCAAAGTGAAAGATAGACCAAAGAGGATGACAAATTCCTAAGTAAAGACAAGGAGTTTGGTGTAACAGAGGACATGTTCACATAATCTAAATCAAGCCTTCTTAAATCAGTTGTGTTTAGAATAAGCTTTTCCCAGGTACAGGGTTCAAGTCTTAGTGATGAACTCTTCGTCATGTCAAAATTGAAAGATAAGTCAAGTGAGACCAATTTAGACAGTTGCGAGATTTCAGACTGGATTTCACCAAAAAAATTATTTTCAGAAAGGCTTAACCATGTGAGGTGTTCTAGGTTTGAAAGGAATGAGATCTCACCACCAAACTTGTTTGAAGCAAGGTTCAAATAAGTCAGTTGAGTGAGATTGGTCAAACCAAGAGGAATCCGCCCTTCAAAATGACAGTTGTATAGATTCAAATGATTTAGATATTTCAAGTGGCCAATAGAATCAGGCAGTACTTTTCCTAAGAAAGTTATGCCACTGAGATCCAAAAGTGATAAGGGAGAGCTCCAATTGGACTTTGGAAGTTGACCATTGAGATTAATGTTACGTGACAAATCAAGTTGTTGAAGGCTTTCTAAGCCGAGAATGTCACTTCTAATATTCCCCTGCAACTCAGTATTAGAAAGTCTAAGAGAGACCAATGAGGATGACAAATTCATGAGCAAAGACAGGGAGTTTGGTGCAATGGAAGACAGATTCATGGAATCTAAAACAAGTTCTTGTAGACCAGTCATGTTTAGAACGAGCTTCTCCCATGTGGATGGTTCTAGTCTTAAACCTAACCATGACAAATCAAGAGAGACCAATTTAGACAATTCCGCAATTTGAGGAGGAATTTCACCAACAAAACCAGAATCGCTTAAGTTTAGATGCGTGAGAGTGGAAAGATCACCAAATTGAGATGATATCAAAGACCCACTAAAATTGTTGTAAGCCAAGTTGAGTGTTTGGAGATGAGAAAGTTGGAAGAGGCTATTGTTTGGATGGAGTTGACCTTGAAGCCAACTGCAACTAAGATCAAGGCCAATCACATGGCCTGATATGGAGTCGCACGTAATCCCATCCCACAAGCAACAATTTGAATCATTTCCCCATGAAGCTGTCTTTGGGTAAGATGAGTTCTTAAACAGAGGGGTAATGGGGTAGTCATCATAAAACTCATCACACCCTATTGAAGCAGACTGATCAACAGAGAAAGAGTTTTTGAATTGGAGAAGCATGGAGGAGTCATGAGGATTACAAAATGGGGGGTTGAGAGAAGAAGAAAGGGAGGGAGAAAGAAAGAAAAAGTAGAAATACATGATGAGTGAAAATGCCATGAGTGTAGTTAGAAGGCTATCAAGAAGCGAAAGATTGATATGAAGTTTAACAAAAGAGGCTATATTTATAATGGTACCTACATTACAAATGGCGTGATGCACATGCAAACTCAAGATTTTTATTATCAAATGAACCCCAAAACCAAAAATATAAGTTAGTAATTGTTCTTCAAGAAAAGGAAAAGCAATAGTTTTGGTCTACAGAGCCCACTTTTAGTTTATGCTCGAAACAAAAAGAAAAACATGGAACTTTGCTAATGTTTTCTTATTTGACTTGGTCCATACAGAAAAAATATAACGAACGAAGCTTGGTGGTTGTTTCTTAATGGACTTCGCTATTGATAGTTCTACAATATGGGAAGATATTGTAAACGAATTTGAAATGCTGGTCGCAGTTCTTTTTGTGTAATTGATACCTAAGAAGACTTGTCCTTATAATATGATGGGCATAAAAATATACCATAGAAATATCATCTCAGTCCATTCAAAATAAATGTATACATGGATTTTTTTTTTTTTAACATGACAGTCGGATAATCTATATTGGCAATATTAAAAGAAAAAAATCTTTAGAATTTCGATCAATATAGTAAGATGAGAAATTATAAATAAGAGAACTTAATTCATCATTATCATCAAAATAATTAAAAAAGTATAAATACAATTAAAATGTAAAATATATACATGTTAATTGTTAGTTGATGTTTATAATTTATGCCGACAAGAATTAGTCAAGAATTGACAAGTCATAATATAATTATAAATTTGATTACTACAAATTAAACATAATATAATAATTTTCTCCTCCAGAATTAAACAGAATCCACTGTTGAACGACCTATCAATAAACCAATAAGGACTGGCACTATCTTTTCCCACTCCTTTTGTAATTTTTGTTGAATTATTGACAATGTGCCGTAAATAAAGGTTTGCAGGGTCATGTAATAAAGAACTTTCAAAAATGGTCCCATTGTAACAAATTCTATTGACCACATGTATGTGATGGTGGGTAGGAAAAAAAATAATTAGATGCACAAAAAAATACTTTACAGTACTCAAAGCATTTGCAAAAATGTTTGGGAATACTAGATACACTTAAGAATATTTCAGGATGTTGGATCTATCTTAACCCTAACTTTATACAAAGAAAACTTATAACCTAAATATGTATTATTGTTACAGACTCCTCATTAGTCGATGGAAATTAATAGTAATTAGTGAGCAGGAGTTTCTCTAGTTTTAACAAACCTTAGAAAATTTCTTCTTAAAAGCATTTCTTCTCCATCAAAACTTAGAAATATTCATTGTAATTTATTTGAAAGAAAATTTTTTGAATTAATAATCTAACGTGAATAACGGGTTACAGCGACGCGAGGAGAACTTCTGCCACTTGGAAAAAGTTGGAAAAGTTCCAACTTTTACTTGAAAGTTGGAAAAGTTGGTTGTCATTTACTTAAAAGGGCCCGGTTTTAATAAAATTTACGGACCACATATTTCGTGTGATAGGCAAACAAACGCAAAGACTTTTTGCTCATAATTAGACTAACATCACATATAAAATAATTATCATCGATATAAACAATTGAATTTGTTTGCGTAATTTCTAGTAAAAAACAAAAGAACTTGTTTGCATAATAGGAAAATCTACAGGAAGTTTCAAAGTGATTTTACACCGGTTTAGGGAACCAAACCAAATTGATGGTATTGATCTCTCTACAACTATCTATATTTACATGTCTTAACTGTTTCAGAAAAACTAAAAGATAATTGAATACCAACCAATGAAAATTGAAAGGACAAATGACCAAAACAATAACTCTTAAATTTTAAAAAGACAAATAAATCACGTTAATTACTTACATAATTGGAAATGTGGATAATAACGTGAATACCAACCATTGAAAATTTAGATAACTCAAATTAAATAGAGGTATAGCTGTAAATAACTGTACGTAAGGAAGACTCTTATTTATTTAACTTGGACGCCTGCTTTATAACTATAGGGTCAGTTCTTACAATATTTTTTCCTCTATTTTATTACTTTAATGACTAAAAAATAGGTAAAATTCAGTGGACTATGCACAGAAAGCTAATAGATAAGAGATAGATTGATCCCACAATTTTCTTCCCCCACCCCTCTCATGACCAGTAGACCCTAAATTTAAATATTCGTCAATTAATTCAGATAATTAACATATATTGCTTTCGGTCATTAACTAATTCAGATAAATTAAGAAAGTTAAATAGATAAGTTAATTATATGAAATATTACACAACCTCCCTAAAATACCTCTTTATGACATGAGATTATACATTGGTTTATATGTTAGGTAATTTGGTTTGGAGAAAAAAATAAAAGACAAAATAAGTTAAAATTTTATATTTAAAATAAAAACTAACTCTTAAATTAGTTCTTCTATTAATATTCGGGGGAGAACTTTCTTGTATATGTCTTTAGATTGGGTGCAAATTTTCCACATTTGTTTTGTTTGTTGAATTCTAACTCTGTAAGTGAATGAAGGTTTGATGTGGCATGAATGAAGGTTTGCAGAGTCATATTATGATGAATTTTCAAAATGGGTCTCATATTAATAAATGGAAAAATTAATTTGTCCATCCTCATAGTATTATTAAATTTTGAATCGGGTCCCTGCAGTTTTTTTTTCTTTTTATTTCATCCTCACTGTTTACTCCGTTATTCATGCTAATCCTTTCGTTTACCAAGTGCATGCATGCCGTTAGTTGGAGCATGAGAGATCCTATGACAATCTAACTTAGGGAAAAACACTGATATGGTAGGAAAAAGAGTTTTTTTCCCCAAAAAGAATTTTGCAGAAACACCAAGCATCATAAACTACTTATATAATAATTTTTACTATTCTTGTAATAGTTTTGACATGTTAGAATCACCTCTTTATCATTTTGAAATTCAACTGGCATTTTTTGTCATTGTCCAAAATTTTAAATAGGGTTAAGAAGTAAATGTACTCATAAAATATTCCTCTGAGAGCACCAAATATCATAAGTTTTTTCTAGGCACACAAGTGCACATGAAGTTTTTAAAATGATGTAAAAATATCATAACCATCAAGTCAACTAACCTTAATTTTTACCAAACATGCATGTCAAAAAATGGTGCAAAAATACTTATAAAGTTTCCAAAATAGTGCAAAAACGCAATGGTTCATGAAAACTACATGTATATTTTTACATTATTTTGAAAACTTCATGCGCACTTTTTCACCATTTTGTCAATTGAATTATCAGTTAAATAGTTAATATTAGTTGACTTAACAGTCGTGATATTTTTGTACCACTTTGAAAATTTCATTTGTATTTTTGCACCTAAAAAAAAATTTATGGTATTTGATGCTCCAAAAGGAATATTTCATGAGTAAATCTATATCTTAACCCTATTTAAAATTTTCACAATGACAAAAACGCCAGTTGAATTTTAAAATGATAAAGAGGTGATTTTAACATGCCAAAACTATTGCAAGAATAGTAAAAATTATTATATAAGTAGTTTATGGTGTTTGGTGCTTCCGCAAAATTTCTTTTAAGTTAGATTTACACTTTAATCATTTAAATATCTCTCTATATATAGCTGTAAATAATTATAAAGAAGACTCGTTTGTTTTTATTTGGCTTAAAATTAATGTAGCAGGACTAAGATCAATCCTTAAAATTCTTAAAATGCAGTGGAAATAATTTCTTTTTTTTTTTTTTGGGTTACAAGTGGAAATTTCATCTGAAGATGAAACGCCGTGCGAGGAGTGCCAATAGGCCAACATAAATTGGCCCCCCACCTCTTTTCCTTTTCTTTTTGACCAATAGACCCCAAAACTTAGTACTTGGCAACTAAGATTGCTATTTATTATGAAAAATTCCAATAGTTTAACATTTCAAAATAGAACAGTCCATTCTACATGTATATATCCTGAACATCTTTATCACAGTTGTAGATATATTATTAATTTTTGCGTGTCCTAGATTAGGTGCCAATTATTCAGTTTTTTTTGGCAGAATGCGAAACTCAATAACCTTCTAAGAAAATAGTAATTTGCATTACAGGCTCAAATAGCAGGAGTTTCTTTAGATTTAACAAAACTCAGAAAATTTCTTCTTGAAAAAATTTAATAACGTCAATACACTGAAAATGTAAAGAAAATAGTTTCTTTAGATTATTTCAGCGCGCACACACTGAAAATCAATTGGAAATGTGGATAATAACATGAATACCAACCATTGAAAATTTAGATAACTCAAATTAAATATATACATAGCTGGCTAGCTGCAAATAACTACACATAAAGAAGACTCACTTTTATTTATTTGACTTGGACGCATGCTTTATGACTATAGGGTTAGCTCTTTATAATATTTTTTTCTCTATTTTATCACTTTAATGACCAAAAATATAGGTAAAATTCAGTGGACCGTGCACGGAAAGCTAATAGATAAGAGATAGATTGATCCCACAATTTTCTTCCCCCAGCCCCCTCATGACCGGTAGACCCTAAATTTAAATATTCGTCAAATAAGACTATTTACCCCAAAAAAATTTCAAGAGATCAACATTATTTTAAAATAAAATTATATCATATATATATATAACATAAAATCTTTCTTGCTTTCGGTCACTCATTTATGAGCTACATAACTAATTCAGATAAAGTAAGAAAGTTAAATAGATAAGTTAATTATATAAAATATTATATGACCTTCTTAAAATACCTCTTTATGACATGAGATTATACATTAGTTTATACGTTAGATAATTTAGTTTAAAAAAATAAAAAAAAAGTTAAAACCTTATATTTAGGATAAAAACTAACCCTTAAATTAGCTCTTCTATTAACATTAGTATTGGGGGAGAACTTTCCTGCATATGTGTTTAGATTGGGTGCAAAATTACCAAACACCCCATTCTCTGATTAACTTATTGACAAGTTTTGGCCAAGAATCAAAATGTCTGGAGAACTTCTTTCAAAACATCAAGCCCAGATTCATTTTGCTTTTGATATAATCCTTCCAATTTATTTTTTTAAATTGAATTTCCCTTTGGTCTGAAAATCATGAACTTTCTTTGCATTGAGGGTGACTGTTTCTAGGCATAGTTTCCTTGCCAAACGTCTCTTCCTCCTCGCCCTCCCCTCTCTCTAAACCCCCACCCCACCCCAAAAAAGAAAAAACCTCACGCTCGTCTTCTCTTTCTTCATTAACCCTCCACAATCTGCCTCCAAATAAAATACTACTTCCCATCCTAATTATAAGAACTAGTTAACTAATTTAAGAAGATTAAAAAAAGTTAAATTAATTAGTTGTAATAAATAGATGGTGACTTTCCTAAAATATCCTTATTAAGCAAATGTATTGGTTAAAATTATCATAGAAAAAAATACATAAGTATAAGAGACAAAGTGAATTGGTATCTTATATTTAGGATTAAAATAAAAATCAAATAAGGTCTTAATATTAAAAACCGAAGGTAGTAAGTGAAATAAAAAAAACATTGTAAGCATTATCTTTCTTTACTATCCGTTCGAAATTTCGCTTCAAACCCATGAGACGACTTTGACCGCCATCAAAATTTCAGGATTCCAATATAAAGCCTAATAATGTTCACACTCAAAATATATTTTCCATAAAAAGGTGACTGCTTCGCGGTTGCTTATGGCTCCACACGGTTTATCTTTTCTTTCCCTTTGCATCGTATTCGTAGATGCCATTGCTTTTCCCTTCTACCTTCGTGGCAAGCATAATCAGAATAATAATTTTAAAAAAAGAAGTAGAACATAAAGTAAGGAAATTAATATTCAGAAAAAAATTCTTACTAACAATTTTATCAGTAAAAAAGAATTAAATCAAACTGTGTATGAAATTTGCATAATGCTAGGACCCTTTTATGTATAAAAATATATTAAAAAAATATTAAAAGGTAATATAAGAATTAATTGATTAATTTAAAATCAGGATTATGGTTCGTTTTGAACATTTAAGGGGAAAACCAAGCAACCAAAATGCCTTTGTTCACATATTAGTTGAAAACTAATGGGAAGAGAAAAAACTAGAAGTTATTTGCGTTGAAAAGAAATTTATTGATCTCAAGAAGGTTTGGGTCCACTTCAACAACCATCATCTAGAAGGTCATTTCTAGTCCCCCATAAATGATTTTTTTTTTTTTTTTTAGCATTACAGTTCGTACTCCGCGGAGTTAAACGTATTTTTTGTGGAAGTTTTCTCTTTTAGTTATTGCCCTTTTACCCAGTTGTATTATAAAACTGTTGTCCTTTCATAAATGCACACACTGTGGCCAAAAACAAATGCTCATTTTATCCTGTTTTAAAATTATTTTTAATATGTTTCAAATATATTAAGAAAATTTTAAATTTCATGTCTTCTCATTTAAAATTTGACAACTTTATGATTTCATCGTTATTTAATATAATAAGTCCTTAATATAAGACATAATTATTAAGTTGATTTTGATCCTAAATATAAACCTATCTTTCATATTTATTTATTTTTTCTAAATTACCCCTATGGATAACCCCCTGAACTATAATTAAGTGGAAGATAAAGGGAGGATATTAAAGAAGACAATTATAGTGTTTTAGAAAAAATATGTCATATTTCTTATAATTAACTAACTTATCTAACTTATTTAATCTAATCAAATTAGTTAAATAGGTATTATATTAAAGACTGAAGGAATATATGCTATATTTTATGTAAACAAAGTCAACACAATACTAAATGATGGGTAAAATTACACATTCATATAAAAAATTTCTCCTAGTATCCTATAAATAAAACTAAAAAATATCTTCCATTTGTCCTGTAAATATGAGCAAAGGAATAAACAAAAGTTGAAAACGTTTGAATCATTTTCAGTTAATATATTTATACGTGAGTTAGAGATTTAAGAAAGTTAAGTTGGACACAAACCGAAAGGTGCATTCAATTATTTTTCAACACAACTTTTTTAGACTTAACTTTTAAGTTTTTTTTTTCTAACTTGTTTTTTTTTTTTTTGGACTTGTACAGCTGTGTGTGAATAAAGGCATTTTGATCGATGCCTATAAAAAGGTAAATTTTGTAAATTAATTTTTTATTAAATGTCAATAAAAGATGAAGGTCTAGTTGGCAAATAAATAAATAAAGATGAATTTCTTACTTGGAATTTTAAAATTTGAAATCTTAAAATGTTAGAAAACTAGTTAAGTTTAGTTATTTGTAATAAATAAATATTATCTTTCCTAAAACATTCTTACTAATTAAGTGTACTGACTAGAACTATTCTTATTCCAAGAACTACATTAAATAAATAAATAAATATAAAAAATAAAATGAATTGATGTCATATATTTAAAATTAAAATAACAGTCAAACTAAATATGGGAGGTAATATTATTCTTTTCTTTTGGTCCTGAGGTGTCATTTCCCCTTACGTTACATTACCTTCTGAAATGGGCCTAATGCTGCATGTGGCTTATTGGGCCTGTCCTGTGCTTTCTAAAACGTTAGATGGTGGGCTACCTCTTATGTTTTCGATTTTCTCTGGACTGGAAATTTTTTTGTCGGAGAAAAAATTATTCAACAATATCTCCAATTAGATTGCCTCCATTAGGTTTACACATTTATATTTTTTTTAATCAAATACACATACGCACTTTATCCACTTTTGAAGTAAAATGGAAAAATGCACTCCTCCACTTCTTTTTAAAAATACTCAATAACAATTTTACTTAAATTAATCAAATTAGTTAAAATTGATTATTTTTTGTGAGAAATCAAAATTTTCCTCGCTAAATATTTATTTATGACTTAAATGTATATTTATATTCCGTCTTATTATTTAAGTTAGTCTTAAGTCGCTAATAAAGTGCATTTTAAATAATATTTTTTTAATCAAAACACTTCGATTACGGTCTAGGCTGGGAATTATGTTAATTTTTAAAATGAAAAATATTGTATGATTTACCTTAATGAATAATGAATATTGAAATCTAAATGAAACTTGCATTTGGTGAGGAAGGGAGAAGGTGATGGAAAAATTTGAACATCAAAGATTTTTTTTTGGGGGGTGGGGTAGTTGGGGGATTGAGATGGCATTATATGGCTTGTCTTACGCCTTAATGCTTGACCAAAATTAATGTTAACATTAACAAATCAATAACAACTAACCAAAGATTACAATCAACAGGTCTGACACTGGGAGGATTAGGTTTTTGGCATCTTCCCAGATGCTAATAGTTTAGGTTGCTCCTCAAAACAACTCCACTCATATCATGACTCTGTTTGCCATCACGTTCAAAATAACTTGTAAGTCATTTTATGCAAATTGAGACAATTTTTTTTATATATTTACTTTGTATTTTATAAATTATGATTAAAAAGTTGCTTATAAAATCATTCTAAAGAGACGTAATATTTTCTCCCTACATGTCCTAATTTTTAGTTTGGATGGAAAAAAATTACAGAAAAAAAAATTAGAACGGTAAAAAAAAAAGTTTATTATATTTCAAGTTTTTCCATTAATATTCTTTTCCTTATTTTTCTTTCATTTTTCCCTCAATCCAAGCTAAGTTGGACATAAAAATTCAAAGAGAGAATGCAATACCTAAAAGACTAGTTTATTATGAGAAAAAGTTTTTTAAACTTATAAACCACATCACATTTGTGAGGTTCACTAACATAGCACTTATAACAAAATACGGCTTTTAATCTTAAATATAAAAGCTACTTGGTAGTATAATTTAGTTTGGAGAAAAGATAAAAAAAATTAAAATTTTATATTTAGAATAAAAACTAACTCTCTTAAATTAAATTAGCTCTTCTATTAATATCTAGGGGAGAACTTTCTTGCATATGTGTTTAGATTGCGTGCAAATTTTCCACATTTGTTTTGCTTGTGGAATTCTAACTTTGTAAGCGAACTTCATATGGATAAATTGATATGGCGTGAATAAAGGTTTGCAGAGTCATATTATGATGAATTTTCAAAGTGGGTCCCATATTGATAAATGGAAAAATTAATTTGTCAATCCTCATAGTTTTATTAAATTTTGAATCAGGTCCTTGCAATTTTTTTTCTTTTTATTTCATCCTCACTATTTACTCCTTTATTCGTGCTAGTCCTTCTGTTGGTAAACGTATATACGCTGTTAGTTGGAGCTAATGAGAGATCCTGTGACAATCTGACTTAGGGAAAAACACTGACATGGCAGGAAAAAGAGTTTTTTTCCCGTGAAAAGAATTTTGCGAAGGCACCAAGCATCATAAACTACTTAATGTAATGATTTTTACTATTCTTGTAATAGTTTTGACAAAATGATGCAAAAATGTCATAACCATTAAGTCAACTAACCTTAATTTTTACCAAACATGCATGTCAAAAAATGGTGCAAAAATACATATAAAGTTTCCACAATAGTGCAAAAATGCCATGGTTGTTGAAAACTACATGTGTATTTTTCCATCATTCTGAAAACTTCATGCGCACTTTTCCACCACATTGTCAGTTGAATTATCAGTTAAACAGTTAATATTAGTTGACTTAACAGCCGTGATATTTTTGCACCACTTTGAAAATTTCATTTGTATTTTTGCATCTAAAAAAATTTATGGTATTTGATGCTCTTGAAGGAATATTTCATGAGTAAATCTTTACCTTAACCCTATTTAAAATTTTCACAATGACAAAAAACACCAGTTGAATTTCAAAATGATAAATAGGTGATTTTAACATGTCAAAACTATTGCAAGAATAATAAAAGTCATTATATAAGTTGTTTATGGTGTTTGGTGCTTCCGCAGAATTTCTTTAAAAGTAGATTCACACTTTAATCCTTTAAATATCTCTCAATATATAACTGTAAATAATTATAAAGAAGACTTGTTTGTCTTTACTTGACTTAAAATTAATGTAGCAGCATGCTTTATGACCAAGATCAATCCTTAAAATTCGTAAAATGCGGTGGAAATTTCTTTTTCTTTTTTTTATTTGGTGGCAAGTGGAAATTTCATCTAAAGATGAAATGCCGTGCGAGGAGTGCCAGTGGACCAATGTAAATTTGCCCCCAACCTCTTTTCCTTTTCATTTTGACCAATAGACCCCAAAACTTAATACTAGGCAACTGAGATTGCTATTTATTATGAAAAATTCCAATAGTTTAACATTTCAAAATAGAACAGTACATCCTACGTGTATATATCCTGAACATCGTTATCACAGTTGTAGATAATCTATTAATTTTTGCACGTCTTAGATTAGGTGCAAATTATTCAAATTTTTTTGGCAGAATTCCAAACTCCATAACATTCTAAGAAAATAGTAATTTGCATTGCGGGTTTCTCTGGCTCAAATAGCAGGAGTTTCTTTAGATTTAACAAAACTTAGAAAATTTATTCTTGAAAATATTTAATAACATGAATACACTGAAAATCTAAAAAAAAATAGTTTCTTTAGATTATTTCAGCACACACACATGCTGAAAATCAATTGGAAATGTGGATAATAACGTGAATACCAACCATTAAAAATTTAGATAACTCAAATTAAATATATGCATAGCTGCAAATAACTACACGTAAAGAAGACTCACTTTTATTTATTTGACTTGGACGCATGCTTTATGACTATAGGGTCAATTGTTATAATATTTTTTTCTCTATTTTATTATTTTAATGACAAAAAAATAGGTAAAATTCAGTAGACCGTGCATGGACAGCTAATAGATACTAGATAGATTGATCCCACAATTTTCTCCCCCCACCCCACTTATGACCAGTAGACCCTAAATTTAAATATTCGTCAACCAAGACTATTTATCCCAAAAAAATTTCAAGATTTTAACATTATTTTAAAATAAAATATTGATTGATGTCGATCATTCATTTACGAGCTATATAACTAATTCAGATTAATTAAGAAAGTTAAATAAAAAAATTAATTATATAAAATATTACATGACCTTCTTAAAATACCTCTTTATGACATGAGATTATTCATTAGTTTATATGTTAGCTAATTTAGTTTGGAGAAAAAATAAAAAACAAAATAAGTTAAAATTTTATATTTAAGATAAAAACTTAACTCTTAAATTAGCATCCGGGAGAGAACTTTCTTGCATATGTCTCTAGATTGGGTGCAAATTTTCCACATTTGTTTTGTTTGCGGAATTCTAACTCTGTAAGTGAATGACACCTCATAGCGATGAATTGAGGTGGCCTGAATAAAGGTTTGCAAAGTCATATTATGATGAATTTCCAAAATGGGTCCCACATTCATAAATGGAAAAATTAATTTGTCAACCCTCATAGTTTTATCAAATTTTGAATCAGGTCCTAGCAGTTTTTTTTCTTTTTATTTCATCATCACTGTTTACTCTTATTCGTGCTAGTCCTTCCATTTACCAAACGTATATACGCCGTTAGTTGGAGCTGATAAGGGATCCTGTGAAAATCTGACTTGGGGAAAAACACTAACATGGTAGGAAAAATAGTCCCCCCCCCCAACACACTCTAGTCTCCTTCCTTCTTTGTCATTCACAGATTTGGATTCTTTCTACTACCCTTTCAATCCTCTTCCCTTCCACTATTCTTATTTTCTCTTCACAACCGTTAGATTAAAATTCTAATAGTCCAGATTTAACATCTTATAAAACTAATGTTATTAAAAAGATAAATAAATAAATTTAAACCGTTAATATATTGTCTGAATAGATCATAACTATAATACTCGCCCTCAAAGCAAAGAAAGTTCATGATTTTCAGATCAAAGGGAAATTAAATTTAAAAAAAAATTGGAACGATTATATCAAAAACAAAATGAACCTGGGCACGGTGGTCCGAAAAAAGTTCTCTAGACATTTTGATTGTTGGCCAATACTTGTTAATAAGTTAATCAGAGAATGCGGTGTTTGGTAACAAAATTTGTTTCCCCCATTGTCATGTAAACCTTATATGAGCATTATTTGGTTGTCATCTTCAATATTTTAGATCACAAAGAAGCAGCATGGTTTTCTCCTTTTATCTATAAAGGAAAGAGAAGAATTGAAGATGGTTGATGTTTTGCTAAAAGTTTGAAACGAAGTAAGGAGCGAGGACGATGGGGAAGAAGATTGGAGCTTTGTTAATTTATTTTTGGAGAATCATTGTGCATCTTAAAAATCAGGCAAACCAATAAGAGTTTAATTTCTTTACTTTAAAAAAACCAAAACTTACAAAAATTCTTCTTTAAAAAAAAATTTTTTCCCATCAAAATGTAGAAAAATTCATTGTAATTTACCCGAAAGAAAATTCAGTTAATTATTAATAATATAACATACCGTGAATAAAGGGTTGTAGAGTTTATAGAAGAATCCAAAACTTGAAAAAGTTGGTTATGATTTTAAAATGGGGCCTTTTTGAAGTAATGAAAAATTAAAAACTAATTAATTACCGTCGTATGTGCTAACATTAACAAACAGTTTTTTTTTTGGCCTCAAACTTGTGCTTCATTCACCTTCAACGCATACCAATGAAAGCAGTGACAACAAATCACTTAAAATTGCAAAAATGGAATAACAAGACATTACATTTAAAACAAAACATATATAATACACTCTTAGTGTTGCTAGAATATTTGACAAACATGATACAACTAGAGGAACAAAACAAAAGAAGAAACTTTTTTTTGGGTCAGAAAAAAAGAAGAAACATAAAGACCAAAAAGTTGTAACAGATTATAAGCCAAATTCTTAGGTAATTCATTCTTTAATTTATTTGTACAAGCTCTTTTCTCACTCTTTTGGCTTGTTTTTTGGAATGACCTCCAAAAATCCTTACAAACCATTGAGTTTTCCAATTGAAAACACAATATACCCCATGAGGATTCCAAATACCATTCCTCATACATATCCCAATGTTATTGGTTTCCAACCAAAACCCACTTCCTCATTAGTATTCTCTTTCATCCTAATCGCAAGTTTTTGATAATGGAACACCACATAATCTTAAATTCCTCTCATGTGCATCTCTTTGAAATGTATGAAATTGCTTACCTCTTGATATGACCCCTTCAAACTTATTTTGTGAAAGGTTCAAAAATGCAAGAAAGTTGAGATTTGTCAATGCTAGAGGAATCTCATCCTCTCAAGCTTGTTGATGACATATCTAACAATTCTAGACTTGTCAATTTTCTAATTGATTTTGGAATAGAACTAAATGTTAGTGGTAGTTTCACCCAAGAGGAAGGTGAATTGGGTGAAGTATAAAAATTTACCAAAATTAAAATAACCAAGCAAATAAAACAGAGAAGAAGAGTTTGGAAGGTTTCACCGAGGAATGGAGACACGGAGTTTTATACTAGTTCGGTCTCAACCATTTGATCTATGTCCAGTCCTCAGAATGTCTCTGAGATTTTCACTAAATCTCCAAGATTAAATGGGCTCTTAATACCTCATTACAATAATTGAATCACTCAATCACTCTCCCTTGCTACCCGTAAGGTCACAATCCCCTCAAGAGTCTACACTCTTGAGTTACTCTCAGAAAATGAGTAATATAAAGTGTATCAAGCTCTCTTACAGAGTATATGAATGTTAAACACTGAAGTTCGGTAAAACAAAGTATTGAATATAATAGTAAATTTTTTGACAGACGGTAGCACGCGTATTCAATACTTCATTCAATGCCCTTTGTGCCTTTTATAATTGGAGTAGTTTAATTATCTGTTAGACTGAAGAGCTTCTAGCTGTTGGAAGATCGCTTGCGTGTGTTCGACAGTTACAACAGTAGTTCACTATTAATGCCTCTGACACAATAGGTTAAAGGCTACTAAATAACCATTGAGCTTCGTAATCTGCATAAGTCTTTTAATACAAGTAAGTCTTCTTCTTCAAGGAATTAGTAAGGGTAACAGAATAAGTGGTGATCATTAATATTGATAGAATAAATTGAAAAGCACATAATCAATCACCAGATACTTAAACCATAATCGGGACTTGCTTGATCGATGTCTTGATCGATAAATCTCTGATCGATCAAATTATCGATTAAATATCAGAGAAAAGACTAGAACAGATATATATATTTATCGAATAGGTTATGGATCATAAGATGATCAAGCACATGATTGATAAATGATGAAACATGAAAATAGATAGCTCTAAATGAATTATGCAAGGTTAAACTTTTTCAAGTTTCATTTGCCTTCATATTTTTTCAATAGAGTTATGTATCAAGGAAGGCTGAGAAAAGCTTAAAGATAAATTGGTTTTGAAGATCATCGTGAATAGCTGTTGTGAAATGAACTGGTGCAATGATCGAATAAATGATCAAAAAATATTTGATCGATCATATTATTGATAAAGCTAAGTATAAGAGAAATATATTTTTAAAATGTGTTGATCGAATACCTTATCGATAAATAGTCGATAGGAAAGATGATCAAAAAAATGGGTTTAAAGAAAGTTTTCACAATTAAGTCACAGAATAGATGGTGATCGATTAACGATTAATCGATTAAGTGATCAATAAATGATTGTTGAAAGTTGTTTTCCGAAAAGATTAGGAAAGACTTTGATTGATCATGTGATGTGAAAAAAAAGAGAAGAGGTCAAGATGATCGATCATTTTATCGATAAGTGAATGATCAAACAAGTGATCTGAAAAATAGCTGAAAACAATAATTGATGAGATATGTGCAGTGAAGGTGTTGATGATCGATCATTTGATCAAAAACGATTGATTGATCAATTGATCGATTAAAGACCTTAAGAGAATATTTTGACAAAACACATTATCAATCAACCAGAAGTAAATTATCATACCATGTTTGAACAAGTTATCGATAAAAGTTTGATCGATAACAGGCGAATTTGTTCAATATAGTAAGTAAGTGGAAAAACTTTACCCTTTATTTGAGTTCATATTGATAAAAGCTTGATCGATCAGGTGATCGATAAAAGCTTTGATATACTTTACCAAGGTTGTGTGGGTTTTTCTGACAGATGATCGATCACTAGATTATCGATCAATTGATCGATAATTTACTGCAATCTTCTACATTAAACAGTGTTATCAATGATCAATCAACTCATAAACTTTGATTTATCTAACACATTATTGATCAAATTCAATGCTAAGTAACTAAAATACAGATAGCAATCATCTGACAACTACTTAATAGATCAACTTAATAAAACAGAAAACATTTAAATTGTTATGATCAAAACCTTAAATCTAATACCAGAGATTCTATTGTGAGAAAAATTAAACCCTTTCAGTGCATGTAGCTCTCCAATGGCTTTTGGAATCTTTCCATCAAATCTATTATTTGACAAGTCAACAATGGTGAATATTGTCAAGATCCTTTAAAACTCTATGGTATAACCTTTCCATGTGATCACCATTGAATCCATATACGCTGAATAATTTTCACTTCCCATATACTGCCAACCAGCTTGAACATTTTTTTGTTCTCATCATTCCTTTAAACTCCCTAAGGTATCTTGCTGGTAATAATCCATTAAAATTATTGCTGTTGGAAATGTCAAAAAGCCTTAAGTTAATTGTGAAACGGATGCTTGGTATTAGAACTAGAAATAGCTCCGTAAGACCTGTTCTCTCCGGCAAATCATATCAAACCAACTAGGAAATGTATTGTATTGGCAATGATCGGTTGAGTCGGTTGTTATTGAATTGGTATTGTAAAGTGGCTAATACATATCTCCCACATAATTGACTACAGGCGACTCTTCTTTTTTTTTTTTTTGGGGGTTACAACTACACGCGACTCTGTTTTAGGCTTATAACAAAGAAGTTGTAAAATTCGGGCCCACTTAAATTCGGATGTAATAGGCTACTAGGTCGCTTAGATGAGAGATATATTTAGTGGGCCCCATAATGATATGGAACCACACAACATGGGGGCTTTATTCCTCAAATAAATACTTAGGGTGTGTTTAGGTTGTTGGTAGATAAAAGTGATTTTTATTCTAACTGACTTTTGTAACTAAAGTTAGAGTAAAAGTCAATTAGTATAATATAATTTATATTTGGATAGATGCTTATAAAAATTCAGTTTGGAAAAGTTAATCGTATGAATATTAAAACAATGAACACCATAATAGTTAAGTTTCTGTTTCCCTTCCCTTGGATATCTTCAGTGTTTTATAATGCTATTTCTGGGATCAAGCAAATAATTTCAATTCCAAAATGATCTATCCTGCTCGAACTTTAACCCAAATCTCTATAGAGGGTTGCAAGGAAAGGAAATATTAGTAAGTAGTAACTATTGATTGACCTTCATATATTGGACGAATAGAGGGCTGGGTCGCAGAAGAATGGAAGAATTGGGCTAACCACTAGGGTCACAAGCCCATAAACTCCCGGAATGATAGTCAGGGAAACTGTCAAAATAAAGCGTAAATTCAGCATTAAGCTGAGAAGCTCACAAAGAATACATGGAAATTGTGGATTCTTCAAGCATAATTGACACCAATTGGAATGGTCAGTACTGAATAACCAAAAGGTCAAGAGTACCACAACACAAGGCCAGGCATCATCCCCGGCAAGCCAAGGCGCAGTGGCGAAATCCCAATTGCTTGCTCCAAAGTTGAGCAGCAGACGCCGGGATTGTGCGTCAGACTTAGGCGACTGCAATGCAGGAGGCCGGATACCGCGTTCCTCTTGTTGGACTTGTGAAGTGCTCGTAGACGACGAAGCAACAGCGGAAGAAGAAGAAGAAGGAATCGCAGCTGGAGAATGCTGTGGATCTTGCATTCAAGAAATGTAAAACGAAAAATAGTAAAAGACCGGTGGCGGGAAAGAATGTCCATGGGGATAGAACTCATGGAAGTGAGCATAGGGTTGAGCTTGAGCGGTGGGTCGTCGTGTTGGTGAGAATGGTAGTTGGGAAGAGAAAGTGGCGGTTATGTGTACGGACGGTGCTCGCTGAGCGGAGCTGAGCTAATCAGCAGATAAGAGAAGAAAAACGAGCCGTGCATTATCAGTGTCTCCGAAGAATCAACAAATCAATTTCAAAATTCTCTTCATTTGTTGAAAAATTCCCCACTTCTATCCAATAATCCATTAAATGTATAGTAAATCACGAGTAACGATGAGATCCAAATCTGTCTTGACTGTGTGTTCAATCAATAAACCCATCAACTAGTCCCGGATTAAGAGAAAACAACAATGAGCCCATTTAAAATAGCTTATAAATAGCTTTTCAAGTGTGATTTACGGAATATAAAGTAAATATATAAAAAAAATTTTTGTCTCAATTTATATAAAACGTGTTTATAAATGATTTCAATCATGATGGTAAATAGGGGCAATATATAATTAACTAAAAAAGGTAATAATACTGTGACATCTCAAAAATTTAAAATAAGGATCATGGTTCGTTTTAAACATTTAAGAGGAAAAACAAGTGACCAAAATGCCTTTGTTCATATACAAGTTGAAAACTAACTGGAAGAGAAAAAACAAGAAGTTATTTGTGTAGAAAAGAAGTTTATTGATCTCAAAAGGACTTGGGTCTACTTCAACTACCATCATCCACAAGGATATTTTTAGTCTACTATAAATGATTTTTTTTTTCAAGTATTACAGTTCATGCTCCGTGGAGTTAAATTTGATTTTTTGCGTAAGTTTTCTATTTTTAGTTATTTTCCTTTTACCCACTTGTATTATAAAATTGTTGCCCTTATAACTTGTTGTCTTTCATAAATACACACACTTCGGCCAAAAAAAAAAAAGATAATTACACACGCAAAAGTTGAAAACGTTTGAATCATTTTCAGTTAATATATTTATATATGAGTTAGAGATTTAAGAAAGTTAACTTGGAAACAATATAAACCGAACGGTACTTTATATTCCTTTGGTCCTTAATATACCTATTTAACTAATTTGATTAGATTAAAAAAATTAGGTATATTAGTTAATTATAAGAAATATGACTTTTTTTTCTAAAACATCATAATCATTTTTCTTAATATCATCTTTCTCTCTTCTATTTGATTATGATTGAGAGAATATCCATAAGGATAATTTAAAAATATTAATAAATATAAGAAATAGGTCTTAGGACCAAAATCAACTTAATAATTAAGTCCTATTAAGGACCGGAGGAGTATTATTTTTCAACACAAATTTTTTAATTTTTAAACTTTTGAGATTTTTTATTTTAACTTGTATAGCTGTGTGAATAAAGGCACTTTTATCGATGCCTATGAAAAGGTAAATTTTGTAAATTAATTTTTTAATTAAATGTCAATAAAAGAGGACGGTCATGTTGGCCCAAAAAAAAAAGTAAATAAATAAAAGATGAAGGTCTTAATTGGGATTTTAAAATTTGGAATCTTAAAATGTTATCATTCTTTTCCTTTGGTCCCGAAGCGTCATTTCCCCTTACATTACTTTAACCTTCTGAAATGGGCCTTCTGCTACATGCGGGCTCATTGGCCCCATTGATGTGCTTTCTAAAACGTATATGCTGGGCTACCTCTGTGTTTTCAATTTTCTTTTGGCTGGCTTTTTTTTTTTGGGAAAACTAATATGGAGATCCTTACAGTTTATCTTAGTTTTTAATTAGGTCCTTAGAGTTTTTTTTCTTTTTATCAAGGGTTTATTGTTTGCTCAGTTAATTGTGATAGTCCTTCCGTTTAAAAAGTCTTTGACATGCCGTTAGTTAAACTTGACAGAGATGATGTGGCGCTAAATAAGATCTGATTAACCACACATATGGACATAGATTGCAACGTGGATTGAGCAAACACAAGGGCGGAGCCAAGTCGGGTTACAGAGAACGAAAGGCAAAAGCCATTTGGAAGTTGGAATGGTATGGGGTTTGCAGTCAGAAGGGAGGTCATTGAACTCTTCTGCAGAAAAGCAAGCAAAGTTGCCACTTGATACTTTGAAAGAGTAAGAGCACAGAAGATTGAGGCTGAAAATGGCTTTTGTGCAAATCGTGGGTGAAGAGAAATTCAGACCAGCGACACAAGCTGTCGAAGGTGCTGAAGGGGAAATCCCATATGGGTTGAAGATGGCTTTTGCGCAAATTCTAAGGTTATAAAAACTCATCGATGGCCTGATGCATATTTTGTCATTATGCATTGCTGAAATGGCGTCTTTCAAACCCAAGGGACCGAATATAATTGTATGGGAAGTTTTTCCTTTTGATTTTTTTTTATGGCAACTTTTGGTCAAACAAAAATATCATAAAATTCTGAACTTGAAGTCAGTCAAGTATGAAACAAGCGGCCAAATTGAAAGAACTGCAGAATCCTTTCTGAATGTGCTGCTATATATGTATGAACCTTCTTTTCCAACACACATACAAAAGTGAAACACAACCAGAGGAGACTTGAAACTAGAGCACACAATAAGATAAATAATAATAGCGAGATGAAAAAATAATGGCGAGAGAACTTCTCTACGCGTCATTTTTCGAGAACTAGATACAAATTCACCTATACGCCTTGAGGCTAGAAAATAGATTGGGACTGAAGCACACCAGAAGATAAACTAGCGGGAGAGTACACAAGCAGAGAGCATGAATTGTACGCAATCACAGAAGAGAGGAAGAGAGAGAGAGAGTAGAACTGAATACAAAAAGAAAGAGCACACAAACATTCAAGAGAGAGAGCACACAGGCATTCAAGAGAGAGAGAGAGGCACAGCAGAGAGCGTAGAACTAACTACAATGAATCTCGCTTGGCTAGAGAAGACGATGGAACTCAATGAATGCTTAGTCACAGTCTAGCTGTCAAAGCTTTGTGTAGTTGTTACCACCTCATCCCTTTCTAGCGGAATTTTAGACTGCGTTAGTTCTCATTTAACAGTTTTAAAGAAGAGGGACTAACTAGTTTAACGGTGAAAACTTAAAGGACCTAATGAAAAGAAAAAAAATTCTAAGGACCTAATTAAAAATTAAGATAAATTATAAGGACCTCCATATTAGTTTTCCCTTTTTTTTTTGTGAGAGAAAAAGTTACTTATTTAAAATACGGAGAATCAGGTTTTAAATTATTGCCGGAAAATATGTTAATATTTAGTACTTAATAATGTCTTGAATTAGATTACTTTCACTATGAGGATACTTGTGTTTAGAAAAAAAAATTGTCGTAGACATTTATTTTTTAAAATACACACACACACTTTATCCCCTTTTGAAATAAAATGGAAAAATGCACTCCTCCATTTCTTTTTATAAATATTTAATAACAATTTTACTCTTAAATTAATGAAATTGGCTAAAATTGATTTTTTCGTGAAATATCAAAATTGTCCTGGATAATATTTATTTAGGACTTAAATGTCTATTCATATTCCGTCTTATTATTTAAGTTAGTCTTAAGTAGTTAATAAAGCACATTTTAAATAATAATCTTTTTATCAAAACACTTCGATTATGATTTAGGCTGGGAAATGTGTTAATTTTTAAAATGAAAAATATTGTATGATTTATTGATTTACCTTAATGAATAATGAATATTGAAATTTGAATGAATTTTGCATTTGGTGAGAAAGGAGAAAAGTGATGGAAAATTTTGAACATCAAAGATTTTTTTTTTTAGGGGGGGTTGTTGGGGGATTGAGATGGCATTGTATGGCTTGTCTTATGCCTTAATGCTTGACCCAAACTAACGTTAACATTAACAAATCAATAACAACTAACCAGAGATTACAATCAACGGACCTGACATTGGGAGGATTAGGTTTTTGGCATCTTCCCAGATGCTAACAGCTTAGGTTGCTCCTCAAAGCAACCCCACTCATATCATGATGTCGTTTGCTATGTAAGTCATTTCACGTAAGTGGAGACAAAAATTTTTTTTTACATATTTATCTCATATTTTATAAATTACAATTAAAAAGTTGCTTGTAAATTATTCTAAACAAACCCAATATTTTCTCTCTATATATCCTAATCTTTAGTTTGGATGGAAAGAAAATTAGAGAAAAAATATTAGAACGGTAAAAAAAATTATTATATTTAAAGTTTTTTCCATTAATATTCTTTTGCTTATTTTTCTTTCATTTTTCCATCAATCCAACCTAAGTTGGATATAAAAATTAGATAACTAATTTATAAATATTTAAAAATTAATTTAGTTAGTTATTTATTTAAAAAATGGTAATTCCTTAAAATATGCTCTTTAATTATTACCCTCATTGATAAAAAAAAAAACTTTTTAGTCATGCAATTAATAAGAATAATTTACAAAAAAATTTATGAATCTAAAAAAATAAAATAAATTGAAGTCTTACGTTCAGGATTAAAATAAACCCTCCCATTAACTCAACGAAGGAGTATATATGTGTATGCACACACGCACACCGTGTAGTCAAAGATATTTGGTTACCCTTGCAAATTTGTGTGTTGGTGTAAGCACTTCAACTTGGTCCACCCTTTACTGCTACGGCACCACCTTGTTGCCATCCTTCGTTCTTAAGCCATCTGTTTGTAACCTTTGGCAACGGACATTGTGAAAATGACACTTCAAGCTCTTTTCTTCTTTTGGATATTTATACCACTCTCTTTAGATGATACTCCAACATAATCAACTTGCTGCTTGTTTGGAGTGCAGTAGAATCCCTTAAAAGTAGCTTTTAATCATAATTTACGAAGGATGAAATATGTATCACTCTTAATTCTAAATATAACTCACTTGTAGGGAGAAATTCTGGTCATAAATATAAGCCACTTATAATATATTTAATGTTTATTTTTATTTTTTTATTAATTCTCATTGAAAAGGGGGAAGTAAAGGAGAGGTACGAAAATGATTGAAAAATTCAGCGAGACAGAAAAACTTTAATAAGAACAAAATTAAAAATTTTGTTAATTAATGTAATACATTCATTGAGAATGTGTTATAAATAACTTATATTAAGAATCAGAATGATACTTAATAGAAGTTTTGTCTTGACTTACGTAAACATAGTATAGTTAGTTAATATGAGCAACTCAAAATAAACCTTTGGCTTCATACAAGCAGCAAGATTTTTTTCGTCAAAACATGGTTGCCAGTTTAATTCATAATTTTCATATATAAAACAAATTTGATTGGAAATGACTTATTATTTATTTATATTAACTTAGAGGGTTAAATACTAATATTACTATATTTGGTCCTAATTATAAGACCTGAAAAGAGGTATTAACTTGCTATCATTTAGAAAACAATTTTGGTATCACAACACTAAAAGGCCAGTGGCACTTAGTGTAATTTATCCTTGGAGTATGCCGTTGGTACAACACACTTATGGTTTATAATAATCTAAAGAAGTTTCCACACAAAAACAAAACTCCAAATGCCCCATCCGATCATCAACTCTTGCTACTGTTAAAAAAAGTTTTCAATTCGTTCCCTTACTCTCTGAGTTGATTATTGTTAGAGGAATAATAATAAGGTTAATTTAATTGATAATTATATAAAATAAGTCTTATATATATGATTAATATCAACTTCCTAATTAGTTCATATATGCTCCCTTACTCTCTGACTTGATTATTGTTAGAGGAATAATAATAAGGTTAATTTGATTGATAATTATGTAAAATAAGTCTTATATATATGATTAATATCAACTTCCTAATTAGTTTCTATATTAAAGATTAGAGGAGTATATATAAATAATGATGATAAAATCGCAGGAATATTTTATACATATAATTTCTATGATAAGGAAGAGGTTATTTTATTCAAACATATCAAATGTGCTGCCAGAAAGTGAAGAAAATGACAAGGAACTTCTCTCCCTCTAATTTTCATCCACATAAAATATAATAATGATGCTGTTTTAGTTGGATGCGGACATTACACTATCATAAGAAACATACTCCATCATTAATTTTCTCCCATTAGGAGCTTCACCTCCTTTTTTGGGCTTTTTAATTGTTGCATCTTATGAGAAAATTATGCCAATGCCTTGTGTTCCAATTTGGTAAACAATATATATTTATTTATTTTTTAATTTTATACAACGTTTCATTTCCATCATTTGATTTTATAAAGTGTTTTTTTTTAATCTTTCAATCCCTATATTATTAGCTTCATTGACAAAAAACTGTGACGTTAAAATTCTAAATGTCAACAAAACATCCACAAGTGTTAACATGTTAAATTTAATTTCTTAAAATAATGATGATTGATACAAAAAAAAATCATTTAAACTAATTAATAGTATTAGGATTAGAAGACTGAAAAAATACTCTATAAAATTGCAAAGACAAATTAAAACTTTATATAAAATTAAAAGACTTAACGTATAATTTTGTAGTTGCATTTTTATCACATGTTACTAGGTTTCATTTATGATCAATAATTGAGGATCATAAATCATCCACAATCAGATTAATAAGTGGCAAAAGATTTACACTTTTTTTTTTTGGGTGAGAGGTTTACACTTCTTAAGCAGGATATTAAATTTAAGTTTTATAAATGAAAAAAAAAAAAAGCATTGGAAGAGCTCTTTTATTTGGGATAAGGGTCAAATGGAAAGCGCACACAAATATTTTAAAACTAGAGAAGGGTTTAATGCCACTAAATCCAACCTAACTCATCAAACTCAGATTAAACAAGAGAGCTTGATACGAAATGACTTATAAAGAAATGGAGAATCATGAACAGGATAGGATCCCCGCAAAATCTGGTGAGAAGGATGCTTTTTTTTTTTTTTTTGGGGCGCTGACATGGATAGCGGACTTGATTGAAGCATTATTAACACCAACCTAATCAGCCATCAAATTAGTTCTCTACAAAATTACCTCGCTTCAAAAGTATCCATGAGAATATGCTATCAATCCAAGCATAAAGAAGAGCTTAATCTTAAAATTAGTTTATTAAGAGGGCTAACATTCCCAACTCATAAATCCCACCCTACTTGTAAGGCTTTTCTATGTGAGATTCATAATAATGCACCCTTCTCTAGAGCTAGCCTCTCGACAGTTCCATTCTATAACACTTCACTCAACTTTCTATCGGTCAGAACCCTTTGTAAATAGTCTTTCTTGTTGGCCAAATTGGCTGATTCTTAATAAAAGTATTGATATAACAAGCACAAATCTAAAGAGAGAGTGCAATCCCTAGAAGACTAATTTATTATGAGAAAAAAGCTCTTTAAACTTGTAAACCACATCACATTTGTGAGGCTCTCTAATGTGGGATTTATAACAAAATATGACCTCTAATCCTAAATATCAAAACTAGTTTGTAGTACAATTTACACTATAGACCAGCTCTTAATATTTTAGGATCGGAGGTAATATTAATAAAGGGATTTATTTTATTTATCTCAATTTATAAGAGGTAAAATTGAAAGGATTTTTAAAAAAAAAAGTTCGTTCAAATGTGCAGAAAGCAGAAGCATGTTAGGGCATTGTGGGGTCTATATAATTGGAAGCAAATATGAATACAAATTGATTCCATCAAAATGGGATTGAGATAGTCACCCCAAAAGAAAAAAAGAGGGGGGGATTGACAGAGAGAAAATGTGAATTTAGGGGTGAAATGAAAAGTGGTTGGTGGTTCCACAAAACTTTTTATAAAGCGAAAGAGTCCTTTTGTGGTACTGCTGCCAGCCCTTTGAGGATCACTCTCACACATGCATGCCCCTACTCTGGATTCATCCTCACGTGAAATTATGCCTTCCTTCCCTTTTACTCCTCCTATTCTATTTACCTTTGTATACCCAAATTAATTAGTCCCACTATTTTTTTATGTATAGAATTCAATTTTATTTAAAAAAAACTATTTCATAAAAAAATCCCAAGAAAACTAGGAATCCAGCATTACTTCCTCTTGGCATATGAGACCTAAGGCAAGAGAACAAGCTGAAAGAAAAACAAAGAAAAAAAAATGAAACACGATTTTACAGATAAGGCGACCCTAATAGAGTGTTTATTGCCCAAGCGAAGGTTCTGACAGAAAGCATAATGCCGCAGTTTTTTTTTTTTTTCCAGTTAAAATGAGAAAGGGAGCGAGTGTTTGAAAAACAGAAGAAGAAAGGGAAGAGATGTGGGGGATATGTTAAGGTTTATACTTTGGAATATTTAACGAGAAGTAAAAAAAATCTAATGAGCTCGATTTAAAAAAATTAAAGAAGTAGAATTAAATATTTTTAATTACTTTTTTTAATTTTATCATATATCTTCTCTTTGTTAAAATTTTATAATCCTGTTTTTCTATTTTTTTAAAATGAAACTCATTAAAATTTTCCTACCTCTACCCTTCTATTTCCGTCATACCAGACATATACTTAGAAAATATTCTTAAAATTCCAAACTTTTTGTGCCCAAATCATAAAACACTTAAACGTTAACTGCACAAAATTTCAGCAAAAAATGGTACATTCTCTTATAAACAATTACTCTTCCGATCCTTAATATAGGACTTCATTGTTAAGTTAATTTTGGTCTTAAATAGAATACTTATTTTTCATATTTATCAATTTTTTCTAAATTATCTATATTAGTACTCCTTTAACCATAATCAATTAAAAGAGGTAGGAAGGATATTAAGAAAGATGATTATGGTGTTTTAGGAAAAACATGTCATATTTTTTTATAATTAACTAACTTACTTAATCTAATCAAATTAGTTAAATAAATTTTATATTAAGGATCAGAGGAGTAGTACTGACAGTGAGAGAACAGAATGATTTCTAATAAGAAGATACCTGTACCTAATAAAAGAAAAGTTCTACGATAAGTGAGCAACATGATTGTGGTAAGATACGATCTAGAAAATGATAAGACAAATGGATAAATTAAGAGACTTTTTAGTTATTATGTTGTTTATATAAGGTCACACAAGAATTCTTTTAAAATTTTATGTTCTTCCAGTAATAAATATAAGACTTATTTTATAATATAATTTACATTATAAAATGAATTTTACATATTTGGGGTAGGAGGAATACCTATATATGCTAGTATAAGTTGAGCTTAATATATAATAATGGCTAACATTAGGTTTACTATGATTTCACGGTTCAATCGATAAGGGGAAGAAAATGGTAAGAAGAGAACATCAGTTTGTTGTCGTTAATGGGGACGCTGATTCATCTCATTTTTGTAATTTAGTGCCCAAAACGTTATTCAAACCCTTAATACATTACAAATCCCAATTCCTAGTCTTAATATTCCAAAATTTCTTATCCCTTTGCTCAATAATTCTATCCTCCACGTCACTTCCCCATCATGGCATTCCAAAAAATATATTAATTATAACCCCCATTCACCGCCCCTCCAACCATATTCCTCCTTTTAGCTGTATGATAGGTCAAATCAATAACATACTACTAAAATTGTCTTTTATTTTTTTTTTAAGAATATGCACATCCTAATTGAACAATTAAGTCAATTAATAATGAGATTAGTAGTCCTGCTATGAATTAACCTATGGAAAAATCAACCTATGTTTTTTTTCTCAATTTTAAATTTGGTATTTATATGTTTTTAATTAATTAAAGCCTTTGATTTCCATCTATTAGGATCATTGGTGCTAACAGTGCTAACATTAGCAGAATTAAATATTTAATTGAAAGACAAAAATACACACATATCAAACTAAAAATTGATGAAAAGTATAGATACCTCTAAAATAATTTTTTTTCTTATTGAGTTAAAACAACTCGGTTATTAAATTAGTAAAAGCGATGATTTCGGAGTTATTAATCTAATCTCGTAATTAAAATATATAAAAATATTCATATATTATATTAAAGAGAATAATATTCAAAATGAAGTCAAAAAATATTTCTGGTAAAAAAAAAAGAATCAATAAATTGGGTTAAAAGTAAATCTAGAAACTGAGGTGGACCAAATTAATAATGAGAGGAGTACTTGTTGATGCTGGCACCATGTGTTGCTGTGGGGAATGCGAATGATGCATTTTTAATTTTTTATTAACTTGAGAACTATTGCTAGTACCACTACTATAGTTGTTATTTAATTTAATTATCAATTAACCTTTTTATTTCAAAGATTAGTTTTTATTTATTTATATACTATAATTGTTTCAAAGTTAGAAGAGTAGATCCCCACATTATTCAATCAAATCTTTTTTTAATATTCCACGGGTGTCCCTCCTCACTCGTCTTCTTACGCCAACCGCACACTCTTTCTAATATATATGCCCACCTACTTCTCCCATCTCCCGAAGTCTTAAAATATTTGGTGGTGTGATTAATGTGGTTTTATTATTTAAAACCCCGACACGTGGCCTTAATTTCCCGGCCCAATTTATGTTCTCATAACAAATAATTAGATTTGATAAAAAGTTGTATTTAAATAAATTATCACTGCCTCAAACGTAAGTCATTTGTAATATATTTAATATATATTTTTTAATTTTATCCTTATTTAATTTTTATTGAAATGAGAGAATGAAAAAATACAATACTCTTCCGATCCTTAATATAGGACACAATTATTGAGTTGGTTTTGGTCCTAAATATAAAACCCATTTATCATATTTATCAATTTTTTCTAAATTACCCCTATAGATACTCCTTCAACCATAATTAAGTAAAAGAGGGAGAGAAGGTATTAAGAAAGATGATTATGGTGTTTTAAGAAAAATGTGTCACATTTTTTATAATTAACTAACTTACCTAACTTTCTTAATCTAATCAAATTAGTTAAATAGGTTGTATATTAAGACCGGAAGAGTAATAATTTGTAAATTTAAGGAGGAAAAAACTTTAATAAGAGTAATATTAGAAAATTTTGTTAATTTAACACATTTTTTATATGCAATAATACGCTGTAAGTAACTTATATTAAAGATCAGAGTGTTATATATTAGGCATGAAGAACTAAATCGTAAAATATGCTTAATTTTGTCAGTCCTCAGACAAAAACATCTTGTAAATAAGTGAAATAACTAAGATATAAATTATGTTGGTAATATTATTATATATATTTGGTAGACAATAAATAAAAGTAAAAATTCCTGTCTTTTTAAGAAAAATAAAAAGTTTATTTTTCCTTCTAAGTTTCAACTTTCATCCTTTATTTTCCACTTTAAGAAATAATATTGCACCAGACCAGTCAATAAAATAATTGAACAAGACCTTTTGATTGACAGTTTATTGAAAAATTTATTGTTAACAGAGTACAATGATATTGTATAATCCATGCAGCCACTCTACTTAATAAAATTACACTTGTTGTTGTTCTTTTTTGGGGAAAAAATTAAAAAAAAAAGGTAATTGGTAAACTAGAAAGGATAATCCAGTCAGGTTTGCTCCATTTCAGATAATAGAAAGCCGAATCAAATACTTTTCACGAACGACGCTTTCCGTATTAAAAAAAGGAAAAATTATTTTCCAAGCCACGATTTTCAATTACGTTGATGTGAAGCCAATTAATTAATGATCAGAGAAGGAAAATACTAAACCCATTTTGAAAAATAAATTGCTTGTTATGAACCGTTGTAACACAGGATTAATTTTACTTTTAATGCCAATTGAATACCACCTTAATCTTTAATATAAACCACTTGTAATGCATCCTTACACACTAAGAAATATATTAAATTAACCAAAATTTTTAATTTCACCCTTATTAAAAATATTTTCTTTCTATATTTATCAATTATTCTCATATCTCTCTTTTATTTTTCTCTTTCATATGAAAGTTAAAAAAAAAGTAACGTTTAAAAACAAATCTTAAATACTCCTTCAGTCTTTAATATAGAACCTAATTATTAAGTTAATTTTGATCCTAAATATAAGACATATTTCTTATATTTATTAATTTTTCCTAACTTACCCATATGGATACTCTTTCAACTATAATCAAATAAATGAGGGAGGGAGGATATTAATAAAGATGATTATGGTATTTTAGGAAAAACATTTTACATTCTTATAATTAATTAATTTACCTAACTTTCTTAATATAATCAAATTAATTAAATAGATCTTATACTACCTTCTGCCTTTAATATAAGACCTTATTTGAATTTATTTTGGTTATAAATATAAGACCTCAATCCACTTTGTGTCTCATATTTATACTTTTTTTTTCAAGGTAGTCCTTTTAACAATGGTAGTTCTAGCCAATACATTTAATTAGTAAAGATATTTTTGGAAAGACATCACCTATTTATTACAGATAACTAACTTAACTTTTTTCCTTAATCTCCTCAAATTAGTCCATTACCTCTTATAATTAGCATCAGAGGTAATGTTAAGGATTGGATGAGTATATTACTCCTCCGGTCCTAATTATAAGACCCAATTGACTTATTTGAGGAGATTAAGGAAGTAAGTTAAGTTAGTTATTTATAATAAATAAGTGTTGTCATTCCTAAAATATCCTTGCTAATTAAGTATATTGGCTAAAACTATCATTATTAGAAGGATTATCTTGGAAAAAATACTCCTCCGGTCCTAATTATAAGACCCAATTGACTTATTTGAGGAGATTAATGAAGTAAGTTAAGTTGGTTATTTATAATAAATAAGTGTTGTCATTCCTAAAATATCCTTGCTAATTAAGTATATTGGCTAAAATTATTATTATTAGAAGGATTATCTTGGAAAAAATGTATAAATATAAGAGACAAAATGGATTGGGGGTCTTATAATTAGGACCAAATAAAAAGTCAAATGGGGTCTTATAATAAGGACCGGAGGAATACATAAATATAAGTAACAAAATGGATTGGGGTCTTATAATTAGGACCAAATAAAAAGTCAAATGGGATCTTATAATAAGGACAGGAGGAGTAATAAATTAAAATCCAAACTTTTCCCGCAGTACCTCAACGAAAAGTCGGCGACCGGCTGGTTGATTTTTATTAGACTTTAATGCAGAGCAAAACAAAAAATTATTTTGGGATCTGAAAATCGTTACGAAATTTAATTAATTAATACACGCACGAAATGTTCGGTGCTGATTTTTCTTTCTTGACAAAATTTCAGAAGCACAAGAAAGAACATTATGATTGAAGCGCGCGAGATCGTCGTCCCCATCACTTTTACGCCAATTTAGCCGTTTCTGCTTTCTAACGTTAAAATTTTTATTTACTTTATTCCCACGAGACTCCCAAGCACCACTTCAGATTTCTCCAAATTATCAGAATCGGATTACAGAAGTAAGAGTAAGCTTTTAGCTGTAAAATATGGTAATTGATTTTAGTTTCTCTTGATTTAACTTTATACTTACCATGCTTAGCTCGCAGTGGTTTTATTTTCGCCGTCCACTCTTTTTTATTTGGGGGTTCTATTTTCTTGTTGAAGATTCTCATATATGTTCAGGACAGCACCAACCTCCACGCAGCATAAGGGCAGAGGAGACTAGGAGAGAGAAATACTAAGCATAGCGAACCCAGAGAGATCTGACCAGAACAAGAACCAACATGAGGAAATGGAGAAGGTGAGAGAAAAGGAGTGAGGAAAAGGAAAAAAGTAGCTGAGATTGTTTATCGCCTTCGGTGGTGATCGGAACCGATTAGCTTTGGTTATTTTTTCTGCTTCGGTGGGTTCTTTGATACTGGAATCTCTTTGCTTTGGTTTCTTTTGTGTTTTTGGTCCCTTAACGGTTGATCTCTAGCTCTTCTTGGAACCTTTTTCTGCATCTCCTCCTCTTCCTCTTTCGTGCTGAATTTTGTACTGATCTTAGTAATAGTTATATGGAGCGTTCCTTGAAATGGGTTTGATAATTGATCGGTGGTCGAATCATATAATTGCTGCCTCAAGGTTGCAGTGATATTTGTCAAAACACGAGGAAAACGGTTGATTTGTTGGCATCCAATGAATATGGATTTTGTTGTCATAATTTTCCGAATTCTGGTCTTTTTTGGGTCGTTGATCCCCTTTCTGTGACAGAGATCGGAACTACCTCCTACGAACTTCCCAAACATCTTTTAATTAGTGATTTTGTCTTTGATCAGGTAGTTTGTATTGATCTGGCGATAGCAGATATTTTATTCATTAGCTCCTGGAACTTGGATTCTACTGATAAGGTGATCAGTGCCGCTTTTTATTTTTTATTTATAACTATAATATTCAAGTTCATAAAAAGGTGGTCAATCTTTTCGCACCTTTTAATTGATCTGAAACTGAATTTTGCATTTCTTTTATTCCATTACTATGTTCAAGCAGCAACAGAGACTTGATTTCCCCTTGTTGGTGTAGATTTCAATGGCCTAAGGCACCCTTGCCGCTTCTGGTTTACTTGATCCAGTTTTTGCGGATTGGGTTCCTACAACATCAGAAGAGAAAGCGTTTGGTGTTATTAACTAGAGCTATGGCAGCCAGGTCCCAGGCAGATGCTAAAAAGAAGTATTCGTGGTGGTGGGACAGCCATATAAGCCCGAAGAACTCAAAATGGCTTCAAGAAAATCTGACAGGTACTGCTTCTATTTTATCTGCTCTTGCTACTAAAGTTGCTGTAGCTAGCTTTAGAGATTGATGTGAACCATGCATGTTTTTACTTATCAATAGGAGGAAGCAATGCCTAACATGAATCTTCTATAGAAAGCAACTATAATTGAGTGATTTTCTTTCTGTGTAGTTTTCATTTTCTTAGCCATTCATTATAAACTCTTACTGTGATGGGAATGAATCCGCACAACTTATAGTTTAAATGCATCTCGAGTGCAAAGCTGCTAACTGGATAATTATGCCCTAGTCTTGTATGAACTCTGTCCTTTTAGTGAATAGTGATGTCTGTTACAATGCTATATGCTGATTCAAACTACACCGATTTCAACGCCTGGTACCCTGGGCAGACACGAGTCACTTTATGAGACTATGAATGAAAATGTCGTCACCAAATACATTATTAGATTTTGAACTTTTTATCTATTCTATTGAAAACTCTTCTAATTCTATAACAGTAGATTTTGAAGGACGCATCAGGAGATGGGTTTTGTTTTAATTTTAAAATGGTAGTCTTGTCTTTTATGGACCAGTGCACAATAGCGGTCTCCGTGATGTTAAACCATATCCATTTCTGGTATTTGTATGTCATTTTTTATTTCATTCATAACGGTATTTGCTTTATTCCTCAGAGTATATGCGACAATATTTCCTCCTGGAAATTGTGCGGCTGGCACTTATGTACTTGTGGGTAAATGTTTTAGATAGCATTAAACTAGCCTATGCCTTTTCGAAACCTGATTGAACTCAATATTCAGATATTGATTATTTATAGGTCGAACATGTTGTAAACTTAATTTAAATATAAACGTCATTTTATACTAGAAAATATTCCATATTTTCTCACATAAAAGCTTGATTGCCTAAATATGCTTCAATAACCAATTGCAATGACTTCCTTTCTTGAACAGATATGGATTCCAAGGTGAAGCAGATGATTAAACTTATTGAAGAAGATGCAGATTCCTTTGCCAGGAGGGCAGAAATGTATTATAAAAGCGGCCGGAGCTTATGAAATTGGTTGAAGAGTTTTATAGGGCATACCGTGCTTTGGCTGAAAGATATGACCACGCAACTGGAGTCATCCGCCAAGCTCAACGGACCATGGCTGAAGCATTTCCCAATCAAGTCCCCATGCTATTGGCAGATGATTTACCAACCGTTCCTTTTATGGAGGCTGAGCCACGAACTCCTGATATTATGGACCATGATGAAGTGCAAAAGGATTCTTCTGGAAACCCTTCATTTAATTTCCATACTATCAAAAGAAATGGAGCGTTTACTGAAGAAACTGATTCTGCTAAAAACAGAAGGGGTCTGAAACAACTCAATGATCTCTTCACGTCTGGAGGGGGACGCGCTA
>NW_021634837.1:0-35669 GCF_004799145.2 Neltuma alba | reverse complement strand
ACTGCACCAACCCATGAAGAAGATGATGAACAACGATGAGGATCTCAGCTTGGTGCTGACCACTTCGTTTCTTTTTATTAAGCATAGGCGTCATCCTACTCCTGTTAGAGGCTTGTTCGAGATACCGTTGATCATTGAACGTGGACACTTCTTCTCCTAGTAAGAATTTGTATTTTAGTTCGCTATATTGTGAAAGACTACTTTTTGTTGGACTCACATGCTGATCACTTTCTGCAGATGGAAGACAATGCTATAACTTTCATTTACTAATTAAATCAAGACTCTGCAAATTTCTAAAAATTTCAAAAAGCTAAAGCATGAAAATGATGCACAAGGAACATCTGTGTGCTATTTGTATTTGTAATTAAGCTGTGAATAGTGTGACTCATTCAAACTTTGTGCGAAATACGAGACATATATTAGTTTAAACAGTAAGAAGAGAAGAGAAGAAAGATGGTACCATTTGGGATTGTTATGTTTTCGTTTGGCTTAGATTCCAACTCTTTTGTGAGTTCAGCGTGAGCATTTTTCACAATGTAGAGAGGCTTCTTTCGCATTACGCTCCAAAGCTCAATGCTTCCATCATCCGATCCAGACAAGAACTCATCATTATTCACAAAGCAACAGCATTCTACGGACGATGCCGAAGGTCTAAAAATTAATTGTGACTCTTCATGAACCTAAGAAAAGATTCATTAAACAATGTTACAGACCACCTTACATCTGAAAATTAAGGACACAAAACCCTTAAAAACGAGGGGGGGAAAAAGCTTCTTTTATGCCCATTTCTGTCTTGTCCATTTCCTCTTCAAGATAGAGGCTTCGAATCAAAGAACAAAATGAGAAATTTGAATACATAGTGTTTGAAGTGGGAAAACAATGTGTGCGTTATATAATATACGAGGTTAATTACCTTAAACAACCGCATGGTACGATCACGTCCAGCTGTTAGTGTCCTTTCTTTTCGTAAGCAATCAATGGTTAGTACTTCACTTTGGTGGCCAAGCAACCCATCCATAAAAGTTCTGTCTTCACATTCCATATCTTAACTGTTCGATCAAGTGAACCGGAAAAAAGTTCTGAAGTTCCTTGCCTAAAAGTTAGACATGAAACGGCCCCTTTATGGCCTGAAAAAGCCTGTAAAATTTGACACAAAATTGAGAGCTATAAGCACAGAAATTAACGATATACATGCATGGTACAGTTAAAGGGAAAGGCTAGAATGCCTCATCAGACTAAAGGGTCTCTAAAATAATAGTGGATGTCCTAGGGAAGCAAGGAGCTAATTAGTTAATATAGGAATTTTGTTAAAAATGTCCATATAAAATTCATGATCTATCGTCTAAGGCTTTTGGTTGAAAAATAGGAATCATTTTAAAGGTTAGAATAGGATATGTTTACTTGAAAGCTTACATTGCCAAACATGCAGCAAATTGTTATAAGTTCTAGGAGAAAGCTCATTCCAAAAAACTAATTAATATAGGAAGGAGAGCTTCTTAAACTTATAAACATTATTTTTCTTATGAAGCTGTTTAACGTGGGACTCGTAACAATGATTCCTCGATATTTGAGAGTTGAGGTTAATCCTCTCCATGATATCGACCTCTCAATGAATGCACAAATAATATTATCAGTACAAGTCTAAAAGAAAAGGCCCATTCAAAAGACTATTCTACTAAGAAGAAGAGTTCCTTGAAGCTATAGATTTTCCAATTATGGGATTCATAACACAAATTACAAATTAGAAATTTTCCTTGGTGTTAAGACCATATAAACAATAAATAAATTCTTCCATAGAAGAAAGAGCTACTGAATCTCCAACTGTAAACGATTTACCAGCTGGCTAGCTTGCTTATCGTTTATGCTTAAACCTAGAAATGCACGGAGACAATGATCACATTATAATCTAGAAAGATCAAAGTAATACCTGAACATGCTCTCTTGTGCGAGTATCCCACAGATGAACATGGCGGTCGAGGCCTCCGGTGGCCACATACCGGCCATCGGAGCTCACGGCCAATGCTAATACTTGTTTACTATCCCTTCCAGCCCGACCTTGTGGTTGTTTCATCCCATGAGACCTCAATGCTTCATCACTAGGCCATTTGTACTTTTCACTTTTCCCACTATTTACATCCCACTGCACGATAATCCCATCCTTTGAACCTGAAAATCCCTTCATGTCATCCTCTGATAAGGCCACAGCAGTAACAGAGGTGTTTCACTAACAGGTGAAATTCTCCACTTGTTCCTTCTTTTTTCACCCTATATTAAATTTATCATATATTATAAGTAACACACTATTATGATAATATAAGGGCTATTTAATTAGTTTGAGTAGATTAAAAAAGTTAAATAAATTGCTTACTTCTAACGAATGTAACATAATTTCTCTAAAATACTTACATATAACATTGGATTAAATATTAGTTTATAAGTCAGATAAATTAGTATAAAACAGATTAACCTGTTCTACCTAATCAAAATGAACTCCTAATCAGCTTTTACATTCCAAGTCCCTAGGTTAATGCAATTGCAAACACAAAATAAAGTCGATAAAAAAGGGAAGAGTTACAGATAAGTCAAATTAATTATTTAATTACTGATAACTCCCTAAACTTGACATGCTATTATTAATGGTTGAACTTCTAATAAATTTTCAAATTTGACTAGTCAATGTCGCGTATCGCAAGAGGATTCCTAATAAATTCTGGGTTAGAATTATTACAAGTCCTCTTGCGATGGTTATGAGGTAAAATTAAAAATTTAAGATTTATATTATGTCTTTCCGCAAGTTTTCAGAAATCTTATTAGTATTTAGTCAAACTGAGCAAACTTATCAGTAATTAATTTCTTTTATTGGACTTACCGGAAATTTATTTCCTTAAAAAAGTTGCAGAAATCGATATATAATTAACGACTTCAATCCTGAACAAGAAAGAATATTTCTGCAGCGTTACCTGGATGCAAATGCTCTCCGAACCCGACCGCTCTCTTCTTGATGTTCCTGGATCAACTTCTGGGCTATGAGTGAGTCTCTTTCGACTTCCTTTTCTTCTTCTTCTCTCTCCGAGCAATATCACGAAACATTTTCAGATAATCTTCTGCAATTCTCTTCCTTGCTTCACCCTCAGTTTCTTCTCCTCCTCCTCCTCCTCCTCCTCCCATTTGATCTTCCTCTTTCCCGTCGGCGCCATCACTGCCTATAAAGAAGTCATCGCCCTCTTCGTCGCTTTCTATCTCACTGGCATCGTCATCAACTTTCCAATGCTTTCTTGATTCGCTGCAAAACAGAGGATCATGATCGGTTGGGAAATTTCTACCTTTTCTTCCACCTTTCTTCTTAAGATTCTTTCTCCCCATAGAGGAATGCTTAGAGGTCACTCATCACTCCACGGAGAAATCGGAGAAGACAGCTAGGGTTTTAGCTCTTCGAGTTTACGAGGTTTACAGCTATGAACAGAGTGATGGAGGCGCAGCGGGAGAATAATTGTATTTTATGTAATTAATGCGAATATCTTTACAAAAAAGGAAAGACTGGGGGAAAAAAATCTGTTCTATGTCATAAGTACGTTAAGATATCGTATTGATGTAGCATATGTATTAATTGAGTAAAAGGAAATATGAATCCTATCCTCCATTTATATAGCTCAAATCAAATATTTGGTACCCCTCTGCTCTTTAATATAAAACCTATTTAATTGATTTGATTAGATTAAAGAAATTAGTTAAGTTAGTTAATTATAAGAAATATGATATGTTTTTTTTTCCTAAAACACCATAATCATCTTTCTTAATATCCTCCATCTCTTACTTACTTGATTATAGTTGAGGAGTATTCATAGGGCTAATTTAGAAAAATTGATAAATATGATAAATAGGTTTTATATTTAGGATCAAAATTAACCGAACAATTAAATCCTATATTAAGTACAAAAGAAGTAATATTTAAACTTAGTGTTTAGATATTAAATTAAACTTAAATCTAATCTAATTTTCCAATTGTCATGAGAGATATTAAGTTGAGATATTTTTCTTGTGGTAAAATAAACAAACTGATCGAAAAAATATTAATATACAAATCATTTAGTTAGTCATACGTTATGGATCATTAATTAAATGTATATCTATTAAGTCGCTAGTTCAATATATGTCAGACTCCAGATCCTTTGAAATTTAGATAACCAAAATAAATTGCAATAACTTTTTTCAATTCAAAATCTCTTTAAATGATCATAAAAATTTTATTATTATTTGAAATCATTTATTTAATAGTATTTATATTTTATTTCACCAATTTGAAATCATTCACGATTTTAATTGCATGTGGATGTAATGTATAGTTGATTTACGTTGACCATAAGAAACAGGCAGATGTGGTTCTCGGCGGACCAGAATGTTAATTAAGTCCACATATAGAAGCAAAAACATTATAAAACAAAGTTAACGCAGCATTAATTCCCTTAACCTCTGATTTGATATAGATAAATATAAAATCCAATATCAGTAGCAATTAAGAAACTCATTCTCCAATAATGTCATAACTATTTATTATTAATTATCAAAAGCAAAAGAAAAACCGGTAGCCTCACAAGCCACAACACAAATCTCCGATCCTGACATAGAAAAAAAGTAATCGAAGGCCATAACTATACCAAATAAAGTATGTATTATAGATGCTGCTGAGTGCTCAATCATATATAACTCAAGTACACACAGACACAGACACACATATTGTTCTCTTTAAAAACTCCGTTTACTAATTGTCATACAAGAAAATGCAAAGAAAAATAAAATGATAGCCTCGTACAAATAATCCTCCGGAAGTAGAAGAAAAGAAAGCGAACGAGGGCCATATAACTATAGAAATAAAGTCAAGGATATATGTTTAATTTAATATGCTGCTGAGTGCTTATTCATTATCGCTTAGTATGAACAAGAGGACGAAACATATATTGTTCAAGGGCTGGGAAATAAAGGTGAGGGAGAGGAAGATGGAATGGATGGATTAGCATTTGAAGGAGGAACATTATTATTGGGCTGAGGCAAATTTGGTATTAAAGGAAAAGTACACGCGAGTCCAGGCAAGTTTGGTGTTGAAGGCAAAATACATGGAAGTTTAGGCAAGTTTGGTGTTGGTGAAGGCAAATTACTTGGAAGTCCAGGTAAGTTTGGCGTTGAAGGCAAAGTAAAAGGAAGTTTAGGTAAGTCTGGTGTTGATGATGAAGGCAAATTACTTGGAAGTCCAGGCAAGTTTGGTATAGAAGGCACTTGGAGAAGATGACGAGCTGCTATACCTGAATTCATCATGCTTGAAAATGTGAGAGCCACGAGGAAAGTTATGACTTGCGATTTCTCAGAAGAAGAAGCCATATGGCTGGATTATATATATGAAGTTGGAAAAGTGAAGAGGAAATAAAAGAATAAGATGCTTCGGTTTCAGTATTGACGATATGATTCAAGTGATGATAGTTTGGGGTCTTATATAGATAGAATAATTAGGCAGACGATGTGTAGTTAATTACGGAGAAGCTTTTAAGGATTTATGGAGATCTACCATCTTGGATTGGTACGAAAAATATAGGGCGGGTTTGGAGCCTCTCTGATGTGCCTCCTTTTAATGCTCTCTATAATGCCTCAACCTCCTAATTCCTAAATGCCTCATATAATTTCGAATTTTTCATGATTTTTCATAGAAGAATCCTCGAATTTATGCATTTGTTATTTATTTTAGAAAACTCATATAAAGTTTAAAAATTGCACCATTTTATCAGTGTATGTAAGATATTAATATGTTACTAAGTTTATCTAAAATTTAATAATCAAAAGAAAAATGAAAAATACTTTGGAAGTTGGGGTATTTCAAAGAGAATTAATTAGAGAGTATTAGAGAGAGGCACATTAGAAGTCTTAAGCCCGACGTAAAGTTTCGCTTCATAAATAAGTAGCTGAGGGGCTGACAGATTAGTTTATGCTATTGACATGTGGAAAGTCCTACATAATACTACCTCCAATTTTTAATATAAGGCTAGTTAACATATTTGAGTAGATTAAAAAAATTAGTTAAGTTAGTTATTTATAATAAATAGGCGTTCTATTTTCTAAAATATCCTTGCTAATCACGTGTATTAGATAAAACTAAGTATTTAACATCTACAATTACTATAAGGGCTATCTTAAAAAAATGGATAAATGTGAGAGACAAAATGGATTGGAGTCTTATATTTAGAATTAAATTGAATATTAAATTAGCTATTATATTAAAGACTAATGGTAGTATATATTTAGAGGTCTTTTGTTAGGTCTGATCAATTTGTTGAATTGAAAATGCCTGTAGTGTTGTATACTTACATTTAGGTCGGTTGGTCGTTAATTAACTAGAAACTCTCAAACGTCGGATAGGTTATTCATATAGAAATGTGGTACGTTTGGAATAATAGAGTAGGTTGTATATGCTTACACATGATTATGTTAAAGTTAACCCACCAAGTCGGTGGATTTAAATAAATTGATGTCATGATCGATTCAACCTGTTCTGGAAACTTTAACTTTATTTCTGGTTAACGATGATGTAAACATGTGTTTAGTTTTCTTTTTTTAAGATGTTCTCCTAATTATTCAAATATAAGGATAACAAATGGTCTTCTGACTTTTTTCCTCTCTCTCCATTTCTTTCATTCAATTTTCTTTTTCTTTTCATTCATTTCTTCTCCTCATCCAAAACAGAGCATAAAGAACTTTTGGGCATAGTTGTTATGAATTGTACAAGGGTTCTTGAATCTTTAACAAGTAACGTTTCGTTTCCAATTTTTTTTAAATATAAAATAAGTCTCGTTTGAAGGAGTCTCTCAGTTCCCTTCATCAATGACCAGATAAAGTTTCGTCCATATTTTTTTGGAGAAAAAACTCCTAGTATTTAAAATTTGGGAAAAAAACATTTTATGCAGAGATCTTTTGTTAGGTCTCACCCATTTGTTAATGTGATTGAAAATTCACCTTGTGTTACAGACTACTAGGTAGGTTTTGGTCTTTGACTTGAAACTCTCAAATACATGTATACATACATATATAGGATGGCCTATTGTTGTGTCGTAATGTGGTACTTTTAGAGTCGTAGGATATGTTTTGGGAAAATGACCCACAGGTCCCAAGGAGTAGACTTTATTCATTTAAAGTCCCACAAAATATCAAAATTATTAGCAGGTCCCAAAAGATCTTAGAATATTATATTCTAATTATAAAATGATATCACTACTCCTCAGATTCCCAATTCACGTTTTCTCTGCCATTACGAGTGACAACCTCAACAGTGACTATTAACAACCCAATAAGCTATTGACAACCTAAGCAGTATCCGCTGACAACTTACTTTATAGGATCACATAACCTCCATATAAGAGTAAATTATAACCAAATAGTATAATACAATAATTTTAACACCAAAATAAGAAACTTTTCAAAGGCATTAAGTATTTTAACTAAACCCAATAGGATTATATTAGAATTTTAATATGGAGATCTATTGACAACCTCAACAGTGAGTATTAACAACCCATGGAGAGCTGTTGACAACCTAGACAATGTCTGTTGACAATTGACTTTATAAAATAATATAACCTCTACATAAGATCAAATTATAACTAAATAGCATAACATGACAACTTTAACACTGAAACTAAATAATGTTAGATTTTAGTGTTAAAGTTGTCATGTTATGCTATTTAGTTATAATTTGATCTTATGTAGAGGTATATTATCCTATAAATTTAGTTGTCAACAGACACTGCTTAGGTTGTTAACAACTCTTCTAAGATTGTTAATACTCATTGTTAATGTTGTCAATAGATCTCCACATTAAAATTTTGCTATAATCCTATTGAGTTTAGTTAAAGTACTTAATGCTTTCGAAAAGCTTTCCATTTTGGTGTTAAAATTGTTGTATTATACTATTTGGTTATAATTTACTCTTATGTGGATGTTATGTGATCCTATAAAGTAAATTGTTAGTGGATACTACTTAGGTTATCAATAGCTTCTCATTGGGTTGTTAATAATCACTGTTGAGGTTGTCAATCATAATGGCAGAGAAAACATGAATTGGGAATTTGAGAGGTAGTGATATCATTTTAAAATTAGAATATAATATTCTAAGGTTCCTTAAGACCTACTAGTAATTTTGACATTTTGTGAGGCCTTAGATAAACAAAGTTTAATCTTTGGGACCTATGCCTCATTTTCTCATATGTTTTTGCGTGTGGGTTAATTATTTAGTAAGGTTGTGTGTGTGTCTCTCCCTATATATCACTATGTTGAAAATCGAACCCACCAGATTGACAGCAGACTGTACAAGCTCACATGATAGATTCGGCTTATTTTGGAAATTAAACTATATATAGGTTATTTATCAAGATTGTGTGTCTCTATATATATAGGTGGCATCCTACTGACTCTGAATCTATCTCTTTTTTCGAAGATCGACCTTATTCTTTTTAAAAGTTTCCGTAATTATTGTTTTCCTTAAATTTTTGGTAACGAGTGTATATTAATTTTCGTTTAATTTTTCATTGTGGATTTGCTGTAAAAGGGTAGTCAGAATATTTTGAATGCTCCATTTAATTGGGATAGTTGATAAATGGCTTTGTCATATATATTTTTATCCTCATAATTTAGTCCTTTTAATATCTATTTGAGGCTAGCGAATTGATATTAATAGAGAAATATTCCATTTTATTAGCCAAGTTTCAATAATGTGTGAATTTTAAGTGCTTATAAATTCTCAACTTTTAAAGTATAATTTTTTTTTAAAAAAAATAGTTTTTCACATGTGCTGCTTAATTTTTTTTTTTTTGTACAGGTTTCTTAGAGCTAATGAAGTCAAGAATTGATTTTAGAACCTTTTATTATTTACAGCTTTCTTGTGGTCTTTTTATGTAGTTTTCAATTAAGGTTAATTGTGTCTTTTTGTTTTTTTCCCAATTATTGCTTTTTTCTCCTGGCCGGGTCCGTCGCTTTGTATTTCTTTTTTTTTTTTTTCAATAATACAGAGAGATATTGTTCTTAGTTCCAATAAAAACATATTAAGAATTTCTTGTGTAAATAACATTAATTAGGAGGAAATAGTAGCATCTAGCTTTCAATATAAGAAATGCAAAGTCCCATCTGAATTGAAAGAAGCTCACACTCCAATAATATTACATACACAGTGTTTATTAATTGCCACAAAAAGAAAAGGGGAGGAAAACAATGATAGCTTCTCTCATAATATAAATCTTCCCTGACATAGAAGTAAGAAATAATCGACCAAAGGATATAACTCTGCTCACTAATTGTCATATGAAAGAAAAGTAAAAATGAAAAATGCACAGACAGCCTCATATAGAGAAAGCCTCCGAAATAATCCTGACATATACATTCAACATATTAATGCCATCCATTGACAATTTCATCTATTGTTAATGGATGGCCATACTATGTTGAATATATCTATATATATATATATATGCGCTGGTGAGTGCTTACTCATTATATATATATATATATATATATATATGGGAGAAAATATAGTGTTCAAGGGCTTGAAGACGAAGAAAGTGGGGGAGAGAAGGATAGGAGAGTAGGCGAAGGAGGAGGAACATGATGAGTTGGCTGATGGAACTTTGGTCGATAAGGGCTTGAACACGTAATGAGTAGGATGACTACTAGGAGTTGCTACACTTGAAAACGTGAGAGCCAGAAGCAAAGTTACGATGATGGTGAGGACCAACTTCCAGGAAGAAGCCATATATGTGTGTGTGCGCACGCGCCCCTGGATTTTATGGACTTGATAAGATATATATAGAGTGAAGAAGAAGCTGAACAAGTGGATGCTTAATTTTAATTTGATTTGAGTTTTGATGATGAGCTAAGGGATGGTTCTTTGTCTTATATGTATATATTGTTACAGAATAGTCTAGGCCCAGTCCATATTACCCAGTTTGTATATTTTGTCTGTATTGTATTGTGTGATGATTCCTTGTAATGGAATTCTGTATACGTGTCATTTTTGTATAGATTCTGTTACTACAATTCACAGTTGTATATTCTCTAGAACCATGTATTCTGTTATATAAATATATGAGACCCTGAGCACTACTATTCAGTGCTTCAGAGCTTATTCCTCAATCACTTTTTTCCTTCCTAATTTCTTGCTTGGTATCAGAGTGATGATGGCAGAATATGCCAAATCCGACTCAGCTTCCCCTGTCTTATCTATTGTCAAGACGTATGCGCTCTTTAGCTCCTCTAGCCAGATGGCAGCGGTCAAGTTGGACCGTACAAACTACCTGGTCTGGGAATCGATCATTCTTCCTCTAATCAAAGGTAATAGACTTGCTTCTCATGTTGATGGAACGACTAGTGTGCCTCTATGTCTAGTTCCTGATACTGTAGGTTCCATGAAATCTAATCCCAAATTTGAAGATTGGTACTCTGTTGATCACATGCTAGTTGTGGAATACGATGACCCAATAGATCTCAACTCAACTTTTGCATTGCAAACAGCTAAAGACTTGTGGCATAGTGCTAAAGAATTAACATGTGCCTCTATAAAAGCATAAGTTATGGCTATCAAAATCGAGTTGCACAACACTCGCAAGAACTCGTTGACAATGGATGCTTACCTATCAAAGATAAAGAGCCTTTCGGATGAACTTGCTCTTACAGGAGCCCCAATCGAAACTAACAAATTAATCCTTCACACACTAAATGGGTTGGACACCAATTATAATGCTATAGTCGTGAAACTTGTTGATCAACCCAATTTGACTTGGATTTCAGCCCAGTCGTCCTTACTTGCGTTTGATCAAAGGCTCGAGCAACTCACCCAGTTCTCACATCTGAGCCTTCAGCCCTTTGTTAATGCTATGAACATTGATGCTCTTCACTCGGACTCTGGTAGATAGTTTGATTCTGGAAATGGGGGGAGATGATGGTGTGGTTCTTGCAATTCTCAAGGAATTCACAGTCGAGGACATCGTAATGGTGGTCATCCAAACTGTCATTGGTCTCAATGCCCAAGCCATACTTTGGCTACATGCTATTATAAGCCTTACAATGAATTTACTTCTCGTTTTGATCATTTTTCTGGCTATAATCCACAGCTATTTTATGCAAATCCCCAGATAGTCACAGATCTATCCTAGTATATGGATGGCGGTGCTAATTATCATGTGACGCTTCATCTCGAGAATCTAGATCATGTTACTTCAGTTGGTAAGTCTCATATCATTTCTTGTACTGGTGTTCGAGGGTCCATTATGGGCATTGGCTCTACTACTTTTCCTTGCAGTCAGTCTAAATTACTTCTTAAGGATGTCTTGCTTGTACCTTCTACTACCAAGAATTTAATGAGTGTTAATCGATTAACAACGATAATCCTGTGGATGTGAATTTTACTAATTGTGGTTGCAATGTGAAGGAGACGGTGATAGGCAAGCTGTTGATAACAAGGACACCCAATGGAGGCCTGTATCCAATAAGTAGTAAAGATCGATTGGGGCCTGAAATACTTAGCACTGAGCTCAAGTCAATAAGATCAAATTTAGAGTTTATCAAGTGGCATGATGCTTGGGCTCATCTGAGTATCAAGATTTTGAAATATATAATGAATAAATGTAATCTATGTTTTCCTTTCAATGAAAATTTTATATGTGAGGCCTGTCAATCAGGGAAATCAAAATTTTTACCATTTCATAGATCTCTGTCTCAAGCTTCGGCTCTACTAAAACTAATTCACTTTGATCTCTGGGGTCCCTCCCCTATTCAAGCAATAGAAGGTCATCGCTTTTATATTCTTTTTGTGGATGATTTCAATAGATACACTTGGTTATCTGTTGAAGAATAAAAGTAAAGCAGTTGCCGCTTTTAAACATTTTAAAGCATTGGTTGAAAATCAATTTAATGAGAAAATAAAGGCAATACAATGTGACGATGGTACACAATTTAAACCGTTCGTTCTTATAGCTCAAGAAGCTGGTATTAATATGAGGTTCACATGTCCCTATACATCCGAACAAAATGGGAGAGCTGAGAGGAAACATCGACATGTTGTAGAAACTAGATTAACACTTTAGGCTCAAGCTCATATGCCTCTAATGTACTGGGTTGACGCGTTTTAGATGGCTACTTTTCTGATTAATCGACTTTGTTCCCCTATTCTTAATGAGCTGTTTCAGTTGTTTAGGACAGAGCCTATTTATAGTCAGCTGAAGCCTTTTGGGTATGCTTGTTATCCCAATTTAAAGTCATACAATGCTCACAAATTTGAGTTTCACAGCCAAAAGTGTGTCTATCTTGGTCTTGCTTCACAACAGAAGGGTTATAAATGTTTGAGCTCAACTGAGAAATTTTTTATTTTGAGGTATGTTGTTTTTTATCCGTATCTTTTCCCTTTTGTTTTAGGGTTCTTAAACAAGCGATCAAATCCTAGTGGTTCTCCTAGTTGGATGCCTTTAATAATTTGTGCACCACCCATGGGGGAGAATAATCGATCACACTCAACTCTTGTCTTCCCCACATCAGAATGTGTCAGACTTCTTATCCTCTGAGCAGTCACATGTTGCGATTCCAGGTGAAATGGCGTCTCTAATCAGATCCAAGTTTGTTGAATCTGCTGGTTCATCAGGGTTATCTTCTCTGACTTCTTTATTTGCTCCACTCTCTTCATCTAGCCCAAGTCAGAAAGAACAGTCTTTGCTAGCAACTGGGCTTGTTAGAGTGTACCCAATGATTCTGGCTCTTGCAGTATCATTCAATTGGGAAGTAAGGCAACTTCATGTGGATAATGCCTTTCTCAACGGTTTCCTAAAAGAAGATGTTTATATGCAGCAAGCTGAAGGTTTTTATGATCCTAGTACCCTAATTATGTCTGTAAACTAGTTAAGGCAATTTATGGGTTAACACAAGCTCCACGAGCTTGGTTTGATCAGTTGAGGCAGATGCTATTACAGTGGGGTTTTCAAAATGCCAAGAGCGATACCTCACGCTTCTTGCTTCAAACTCAAAAATTGATTATCTTTGTGTTGATTTATGTTGATGATATATTAGTCACTGGGAATAATTCTATTTTAATCAAAATCTAGGGCTAGAAATTTATCATGACAAACATGGAACGTTTCTGAGTCCGGCCAAATATACTCTTGATTTGTTGAAAAAATTTGGAATGTATGACTGTGCTCCTATATCTACTCTTATGGTTACTAGAAAACATGCTCTATCAGATGAAGGGGAATTTCTGACTGATCCAACCAGATATAGACAAGCCATTGGCTCTTTTTGGTATCTTGTTAATACTCGTCCTGATATAGCATATGCAGTCAATAAACTTAGTCAATTTCTTGCACAACCTAGAACAGGACATTATCAAGCTGTTAAAAGAATTTTCAGATATTTAAAGGGTACATATAGTCTTAGTTTGCATCTGAAGTCTTTTCATACACTCCAGTTATATGGCTACACTGATGCTAACTGGGCTACTAATATTATTGACCGAAAATCAATGGTTGGAATGTGTATTTTCCTTGGCAATGATCTTATTTCTTGGTCTTCTAGAAAACAACATGTTGTGTCTAGGTCCAATACTGAGTCTAAATATAGAGCTTTAGCTGATGGTGGAGTTGCAATTCGGTGGTTAGCTTCACTACTAAGTGAACTTGGTATATCTCTCAAGCAACCATCTGTTATGTGGTGTGATAATTTAAGCGCCAAGGCCTTATATGTTAATCCAGTCCAACATACTAGGTCTAAACACATAGAAATTGATGTGCATTTTATCAGGGATTTAGTTCTATCTGGAGCTATTGATGTTAGATATATACCTTTAGCATATCAAATTGCAGATTGTTTCACCAAACCTCTATCTTAGTCTCAGTTTCAATTTTTCAGGCACTCAGGATGGCTATTGCCCCCCTCTCGTTTGAGGGGGGATGTTAGAGAATAGCCCAGGCCCAATCCATATTGCCCAATCTATATATTTTGTTTGTATTGTATTGTGTGATGATTCCTTGTAACATAATTCTGTATACGTGTCATTTTTGTATAGGTTATGTTACTGCAATTCACAATTGTATGTTCTCTAGAATCATGTATTTAGTTATATAAATATGTGAGACCCTGAGCACTACTATTCAGTGCTTCAGAGCATATTCCTGAATCACCTTTTTCCTTTCTAATTTCTTGCTTATATATATATATATAGAGAGAGAGAGAGAGAGAGAGGATTTGTGGTTTTGGAGGACCATTAAGCCAATGTTTATATAGTCTTTTTTAAAAAAAAAATTTTTTTTGCGTTCAGATGGTATGAGAAAATGACAAAAAAGGGAGAGAAAAACGGAAGGGGGGAAATAGAAGAAGCACTCTCTTAGAGAGATTTTGGAGAGAAAATATGCTTTTCAAAATTGCTCTAAAAGAGAGAAAAGGAAGGCATATGATTGCTCTAAAAGAGAGAAAAGAGAGAAAAACGGAAGGGGCCACATTTTTTTCCCCATATGATATTACTCCTATAGTGAATTTTTTTTATAAGCGTGAATTTTGTTTTCTTTCATTTTTATTTTTTTCGGTTATTCAAATATAAGGGGAAAGAAAATATTTTCTGTCAACATTTTTCTTCTCTCCATTTTCTATTTTATTTCATGTTCTTCCGTTTCCTCTAGTAATTAAGAAATCTTTTTTTCTTGGACTGAAAATTAGAAATTCAATTTCTAATCTTTGTGTATAGACTAAATCAAATTTGCAAAAAATATCTACCTGAATAAAGATTAGACTCCGCTCTTCGCAAACAATTAATTACTCCTAGTCTCTTAATAAGAAAAAAGTTGATGGAGATCTCTAGTTAGGTCATAAGAATTTATTTGTGTGATTGAAAATTCGTCTTGGTTATTATACAAGAATTAGGCTGGTTGGTCGTTAACTTGAAACTCTCAAACCTGGAATGGCCTATTCTTGTATCTTAATGTGACAATTTGGGATATATAGTAGGATATAGCTTATTCAGTTAGATTGTATATTATTATACTATAAAATTGGACCCATCAAATTGGTAGATTAAATCAGATCACATTGTAATTGAACTCATATCAAATTACTGAGGTGCCAATTTTCTTTTATGAAGGATGGCAAAAAAAAAGATAGATATGCACAATAAATTTTATTACTACTACTACTACTACTATTATTATTAGGCTGGTTGGTTGTTAATATCCAATCTTCAAGCGCAAGATCACCTACCATATGTTATAATGTCTTATAAGAGGTGAATTACAAAGATAAAAATGTGAAGAAAACTTGCTCAGTTCTTCATAGTTAAATGCATTCTCTTGAAAAATCAAATTTTTAGATAGAGCAATGCTTACATCAAATTTTTTGCATTTCTTTATATCAAGTTCTGTGCTATTTATAATCAAATAATAATATTTCAAACATAGTACTGTAATTGGATAACATAATGAATATAAGAAACTTGGCATAACCTAAGTCATTCCCTTTTATATATTATCCAATGAAAACTATGTATATTATAATATAAAAAATACTACTTCATTTTCTTCAAACTATTTTATAAGATTTCATATACGCACAACATAATATTTTAAAATCATCAATAATTATTTCATGTTCGTTGTTTCCCTGATAGAATAGAGTTCATGGAGTGGAATATCAGCCTATATGTATGTGTAGACACCGGGCATTGCATATGCTAGTGAACGAACAATTAGGCACTTCAATAAAGACTACTTTAATAATTTATATAAATGTATTTTAAATGCCAGTTGAGTTTACCTTTATTCACACCTCACTCTATTCCTATTATTTGAGGCAGTCTCATATGTCTTTTTTTAAGGTAAGTTTTAATTTGATCTTATTTAAAGTAAGACCTCTAATGTTTTACAAATTTGATTCATGTAGTTTAATTTAAGTCATATGTTTTATATTTTTAAATCTTTAATTCAAAAAACCAATTAGATAGTGATTTGATTATTCCTGCTAATCCAATGGTGTGACAACCATTCTTTCAAAACCATTTTAGATTAAATCCAACAATTTATTTGAATGATTAACCATGATAGAAAAGAAGAAACCTTAAAATTTTAAAATCGCTATCATGGTTAAAAGAAATAAATTTATATTACGAGCCACATCAATTGTTAACTTGGGCCTTGGACTTTCAAAGTCCAGACATATTCAACCGTTAGCCCAAACCAAACTTATACTTTCAAACACACGAACTAATAAAACATTTTAATATAAGTCATGGAACACATTAGTCAAAAGTCAACACTATCAAATGAGCGTAATACGCAAAGTCTTAAATATCTCTGGCCTTCCAATAACCTCCCATATCAGATAGTAGTAATTAAAAGTATTAGTTTACAACATTAGAGTATATGGGTTCTATGTGGCAATATATAATAAGCCAACACATAAATAAAAGCAGGGAGTCTATACAAGCTATAATAGCACACTATGCCTCCAGAGCCTTCCCTGATAGGCTACCACCTGAACTATCACCTTGAGATAGTAAAAACCACGGGGTGAGACAAACGCCTCAATAAACAACTTTCCAACTCATCATACATACTAACACGTGCTCGTGAGGTGTCAAGTGGGACAATTATTAAATCTCAATATCTATATATCAATGAAAATACAAATATGTATATTCAAATAATCTCAATCATCCAAACCCTCATTACAGGGGTTAACACACAAGCCACATAAGTATATCCCTCACTATAGGGGATCCCGACATATAGGACTATCCCACACTTTATGAGACGAATAAGTAGTAACAAATGTCCATCCCTTATTATAGGCCTATCCCACACTTTGGAGGACGAATAAAAAGCCACAAAGGTCTATCCCTTACTCTAGAGACGAAGGAAGAAGCCAACCAATGTGCATCAATGGCGGCCTTACCATGTGGTAAGATAGAGCTCAATCCAAAATTCAAACAACAACCAACCATTCATAATATAACAAAAATATCTCAATCTTTTTCCAGTATAATCCATAAGATATAAATCATATATCTTTTCCAAACTTCTCAATCACAGTTCCGAAAATCACACAAGACAATTTTCATAGCTCAAAAGATATAATTTATCTACTCGAGTTTCAAATAACAAATCATTATACCAAAATAGCAAAATATTCACAAACAACATATTAGCACATATAACAAGTGGAAAGTGGTTACCTCTCGCCAAAGCAATACTAAGGATTACCACAAGGTCAATCCTTTGCTCAACCAATAATTAATCTATACAATTAATATAATCACATATTAATATAAACTAATTAATTAATTAAACTTCTCCATATTAGTTAAATTTCTAATTTAATTAAATTTTTATTCTAAATTCCCGCAACTCTCATAACCCAAAAATTATTAAGTATTTTAGAAACAACTTAAAATTTCTAACAACCCAGATTATTTATTTACTACCTCCAAATTATTTACTTTAATAAAAAGGATTTTCCACAATTTCCAAATATAAAATTATTATGTTCTAAATTCTAAAAATCTCCATTTAAGTTTAAACCTCAAAATTAAACTATCAAAAATTCAATAATATTTCAAATATTTATAAATAAATAATCTAATCAAAACTTTAATGGTATAACTACCATATATATATTTTCATCAATGATAAACTTTTTAGCTACAAAATATTTAAAAACCTTTAGTCACCCAATAAATAAAACTAGACTGATTAAAATCTCAATAATATGTCAAACAATCCAAATAAATTATTTAACTTAAATTTAATCGGTAAAAATACGGTATATCTCATAAATAACATATTTTCAACTAAATAAATTAATTTAAATACTAAAACTAACAAATAGACAAATCTAAACCGATTAACATTAACAACTCATTTACTTCTAAATTTCTATAGTTATCTTTTATCAAAACTCAATACTTATATCACATATAAGTCTCAAAATTTCTCTAATCACTATAGTAACACTGTCATTAGGAAGCCTAAAATATATAGAAAATATTCATAAATAAAGTTTGATAAAAAGAAGTAATTTTATGTACCTAAAATATCTTCAAAGCTTGCCCTCTCCTTCACCGGTATGCTCCTCTCTCTCACGCACACTCCAACTCTCTTTCTCTCTTTTCTTCTTGCACCTGCCGGGGAAAATGAATTGTTGGGGGTGTATTTAATACCCCCCCCATATTTATTAGGGGAGGGGGGATTTTCAAACTCAACCTCCAACCCCCAACCTCCCCTCAAACTTTCCACCGAATTCGGTGGAAAGTTTGACTTGTTTTTTTTAAAATAAATATTATAATAAAATATTATAATATTATATTATATTATTTCTTAATTATATTTATTTTTTTTGAATTTTTTTTGGACCTAAATAAAATTTAGGATATTACAAATGGTATCTGGTACATCTCTCTCTCTCTCTTTTTTCAATATGTAACTCACCCATCAAAATTCAGTTTTCAAAGCTCAATCTCTTGCTCCAAACTCTTCAAAACACCTAAATCCTATCACACAAAGCTCCTAAGAATGCCCAACAAGTGCAAAGTGGCAGTCAAGGTTGAAATGTGGCCTTAAAACCTAAAATTTTAGAGGTTGGTTGAGCTGTGTGTTTTCCTGTCAGGGAGTGCGCCATGGCCTGAATTTCTTGCACTGCAGTCAAGTTTGTCTCTATTTTAGTTAAGCTACAGTTAGGTCAGAGTGCGCTATGGGTCACTTTGCTTCTAGAAAATTAAAATCTTCTACCTTTAATAAGGATTTTCACCCATGTTTTGGCTTCTAATGATGCTTCTTTGTTCTCACAATGCTTTCATGAAACAACCTTGATCCTCACACTCTTTAAAAGGCTTCCAAAGTGGCTTGACATTTAGTTCTTGGATCAAAATATACCCTGTAAAAGAGTAACTCCATAAGCTCGTAAATATCAAAGATTAAAGCTAAAATATACACAATTAAGCAATAATGTGCAACCAAAAACATCATGCACATTTTCCTATCTTTGAGTATTCAAAATATGCACCAATACTCCAAAAAGCATCACAAGCTTAAAGAAAATGTGCTAAAATGATATGAAAATCTAGAGGATAATAGACCAGAAAATTGAGGACAGGAGGGCCTTACTTATAGCTAGGGCAAAATTTTAACACTGTTTGACATAGAAACTAGTGTTGAAAACTCATTTTATATTGAACATAAGATAACCGGTATTAATTTTAAATGTTATATCGAACTTGACAACACCCAGTGTAAAGACTCCCAGAAAATAACTAGTTACTAGTTCTTCTCTTTCTTCAAACTAGGAATGATTTCTACTATAGTTTTAGGGTTCATTATTATTGATCTAAAAGAGAAAAATGCGTTAAAAAGAACAAAGATAAGAGTAGATAATCACAAAATAGATAATATATTATATATAATTGGTGTGGATGCGGAGGCTACCTGTACAAAATATTTTTAAAAAAAAGATTACATTTTTATATTATAAAAGAACTAATAGCTGGAGGAGGAGGAGACTTCTTTATTAGATGAGGAGGAGGAGGTAGCGGAAGAGTCATCCATGTCATCATGCTTGATTTGCCTGTCATCAAGTAGCAGATTGACCTTGTTGTTAAGGGTGTAGAAGTAAGACACCACGCGACGGAGGCTGTGATTAATTGCAGTTACTCTTGCAAGTAGCTGGTTGACGGGTAGTAGAGGTGGTAATCGTTAGAGTTCAAACTACTTCAAGAAAACAAAAAGGCAAGAGATAGGCCAATTTAGAAATTAGTAACGCTAGTTGTTTCCAACAACTAGTGCCATTTAAGTATGTTTACATTGGTTGGGTTAATGTTTGATGTAAAAAGTAATAATGACATTGAATATAATAATAACTAGGGTAAATATTGTATTATTATTTACAAAAATACCACCACCTAATTTATTACATCGTTGGCATGATAACCGAGGTAGATAAGGCAATGCAAAATGGTATTTTTCTAGTAGTGTGAGGAGAACACTTGATGGGGTCAGGAACTTATTCAAGGAATATGTTATTGATAGAGCACAATGTGTAATTCATGTATCCAACTCTACTTAATGAAATAAGACTTGTTGTTATAGTAATTTGTGAAAGATATTTTTAATAACATATACTGATTTGAACATCTTACTGGAAAACACATCGATTTCATGATATAATTTTTTGTCAATGATCTGGAAGATATTTCGATTGATTTAAAAAAAAAAACAACAACAACAGTTTGCGTAGTACTGTAGTGCGTGTTTGTGTTATATAACATTTCATGAACCCATTTGGGGTCCAATTGCGGACTGAAACAGCGTGCCGAACAAAAACCCGTTTTTGTTCAACCCAAAAAAACACGTTTTGGTGGCCCATGGGCATTTTCGTCTTTTAATTTTACTCCATTCGATGACTTGATGGAACTGTCATTCCCATTGGTGCGGGAATGCCCATCAAAGATGGATTAAAATTGGATTAACTGTTGCAGTGTGATTATATGACGCGGGCATTTTCATCTTTAATTTTAAATAATCATGCAATTGTTAATTAATAGTAACTTATTGATTTCCTTTTTAATTAATATTTTCAAAATAAAAGGAATAACATTTCAGATGGAAACAAATAAAAAGGATAAAGATCATAAAAAATAAATTATAAGAACTGAAACAAAACACTATTAAATTTTAAGGACTTCGATTCTTGGAATGATGTTTTTATTTTCAAAAAAATTAATAACTACATATTTTTTCATAGTGGTAAAAAATTACTGGGAATTAAAAAAAATACCTCAATTTGAGCCACGTGATGTCAATCCTTTTAGTTTCATTCTTATATTTTGATCAAATTTTGGTTTAATTCTTGTAGTTTCAAATTGTTAGTTTTGTTTTTTTTGTGCGCTTACACGTTTAATAAGTTTTGATTTTGATCTCTATGCTTAAACCCGGATTAAGTTCTTATGAAATTATATGGAGTAACCAACGATTTGAAGTGTTATGAAAAAAACCGAGGATTTAAAATCATAAGAGTCAAAACCAAATTAAACCTGGATCTAACTACAAAGACCAATGATGATATTAACATTATGTTAAACATGTCTGACTAATAGCTTCTTAAAACAGCAACCACGACATGAACACATAACACTGTATTAATTGTCACACCAAATTAAAAAAAACATGAAAAGTACCATTGATAGCCTTGCTCAAAATCCTCCCAAGTCCTGACATAGAAAAGAGATCAATTAAGGACTACTACATCGATCTATTACAACCATATACTATCTCTAGTCCTTACTATAATAGTTAGTTGGCTAATTTGAATAGATTAAGATAATTTGTTAAGCTAGCTATTTGTAATAAAAAGGTATTATCTTTCTTAGAATACCATTGCTAATTATGTGTATTAGCTTGAACTACCATTAATGGAACCTTAGCTTAAACATGTGCAACTATTATAAAGATTATTTTGAAAAAAATAGACAATATGAGAGACATAGTGGATTGTAGCATTATATTTAGGACCAAATCACTACTACAAAAAAGAGCTTTTACGACATTAATTTACAGTGATCATTAGAAAAAATACTGTAAAAAACATGATGGTGGCATTTTTGTAATTATATGAAAGTAAATTTTACTTTTCATAGTGGTTCTTTAAAAAACCGCCGTGTAAAGTATTTTTAACGGCGGTTTTTAAGAGAACCGCTGTAAAAAAATACTTTTAATGGTGGTCTTTTAAATAACCGCCTTAAAAAGTCTATTAGAATTTTAAAACCATATTCATTGCGTAATAGTTTTCACTTTTCAGAGTCAAAACTTATAGTCCCCCTATTACCTCCTCACTCGATTTTCTCCTTTCTTCTACCTTTACTGGCCTTTATCCATTGCTTTGATCATCTCCGCCATATGACTGTTGCTGTCGTTGTTGCCATCACTATCACTGTTGCCGTCGCTGTCGTTGTTGCCGTTACCTCATCCTCTTCATTCTTATTTGTGAGTTTTTCACCCTTTCTCCTTCTATCTTTCTATGGGTTTCATAGTTTTTTTGGTTTGATAGCTTGAAATTCATGAATTTTATCATATCTGAGTTTTTTATTTTACTTTTATTAAATCTTAATAGCTTCGATATGGTGGTAGAAGGTGAAGCAAAATGGCGCTATTACGGCGGAAAAGAATCTATATTTGTTTCATCAGACTACTTTTAACTAGTAAGAGGTTATTGGTTAATTGATTCTCAAACCCCTTCCTTTGGACTTTGTTCTTCTGTTTTATTCTAATCAATTGGATGAGAGTAAAGTTAAAAAAAACACTTTTCAAGGCGGTTATTTATATAACCTCCGTGAAAAGTCACATATCATGGTGGTTCTTCCGCTGTGAAATCCTTTATATTTTACATCGATAGCATAGACATCGCTCTTAAAACTGCCGTGAAAAACTCATTTGAACTGCAATTAAATATCTTTTTTTGTAGTAGTGAATTGAATGTCAAACTAGCTTTTGTATTAAAGATAGAAGGTCGTATTGACGACATGAGCAAGTATATAATTAGCTAGGGAGATTTGGCATCAAGTGTCAGTAGGAGGGGTGGAGTTGGAATGGGACGAATAGCTAGAGGAGGTGCGTTAGAATTGCCTCTAGTTATAACTGGCAAAATATTAATGGTAATCTCACTAGCTGTAACGATACTTGAACTCATCATCATCATGCTTGAAACTGTGAGGAGAGCCACAAGCAAAGTTATGACCATGGATTTCCCTGCAGAAGAAGAAGAAGCCATGGCTGATGTGGAAGCTGCTTTAATGAGTTTCGATGAAGATGAAGATTCAGTTATATATACGTACATTCTTGGTCTTCTTTATGTATGTATATATAGACGGAAGTGCGACGAGATCATCGATGGATCTATTGAAAATTCATCTTCGATAGATCTGTTCTAGACTCTCGTAGGTTTGGCAGCCTTAAAAGGATTAGGGTTGGGACCAGACGGACAACTTTTTAATAAAAATATGTCCAAATGATTCATATTTCTTCAATGATAATAATCTCAGAATGCATGCTTGAAAATGCAAGAGCCAGGAGCAAAGTTACGAGCATGGAGTTCCCAGGAGAAGCCACGGCCTTTAGATTATGAAGCTGAATAGAGAGATAGAGTGAACAAGATTGAGAAGAAGAAGATCAGAGACTATATCTTTTGTCTAAGCTTCGATGACGATCCAAGTGATAGTTCTTGTTCTTTATATAGACAGAGGTTGGTAAAACGCGTGTGGTTTAAAGAAACACTACAAGAAAATGTTAAAGTAGCAGCGGAACATTTCTAGCGGTTCAAGAAAACCGCTAGAAATTCCAGATATTTCTAGCGGTTTTCATAAAAACCGCTGCAAAATACAGACGGTTTGACCATTGCCCGCACATTTCTAGCGGTTACCACCTAACCGCTAGAAATTTAGAGCTAGAAAATTCCCCAGGTTTTGGCGGGAACTTGGCGCCAGATTTGTAGCGTTTATTTTCTAGCGGTTCAGGCCAATAAACCGCTAGACACTGAAAATTTCTAGCGGTTGATGCATGAACCGCTAGAAATATTTTTCATTCCCGAGGAGTTTAGAAATTTCTAGTGGTTCGGTCTAGAACCGCTAGAAATTTCTAGCGGTTTACCACAGAACCGCTAGAAATTTCTGGCAATTCCCGAGGCCCTTGTGACCGTTGGGAATTTCTAGCGGTTTAGTCCAGAACCGCTAGAAATTCTCGGTCTATATAAACCCCCCCACTCTCACTTCTTCAATCGTTCTGGAAGCGAAGCTCTGCTGAATTTTCTCCACAAACATATTCGAGTTCTGATTCAGTTGCAGATCCTTATTTTCAGGTAAAAATAGTAATTTATTGATAAATAATTTTTATTTTATGTTTTATTTTATTTATTTTATTATGTTGTAGCTTATAAATAATTTTTCTTTTTATTTTATTTATAAATAATTACTATTTGTTGTTATTAGGATGACTCGTCGACACGGGAAAGACCCAGTTGATCCTGAGAGAGCTGGACCCAATGAGGTTCATCATGATGCTGGTGAGCCATTCCCCAGCATTCATGACTACGATCTCAGCGAGGAGGATATTCTCAGTTTTATGGAGCAGGATGATGTTGAGCGGACTGAGGAGGCTCATTTTACTGGGGATGAGCAACCCCATGCTAATGCTGATGCTGCTGACGAGGAGGAGGAGGAGGAGGAGGAGCAGGATCAGGGGAATGAGTATCCCCAGGCTGCGCAGCGTCCTGCTCCGAGACGTCAGGCTGGTTATGAGGTGGAATTTGTCGGTAAGTATTTATTTAACTTTTTAAAGTTTTGATCAGTATTTAATTTATATAGAAATTGTATTAATTTATTGATATATAATTTATTTCTTAATTAAATTTTGCAGACACTGAGGGGAACAGGTCCTATCGGAGGCTGACAGCCAGAGAGCTGTCTATGATGACGAGCGGACGAGTGGTTGTGCCGCTCAATGAGTTGGGCCAACCGACGAAGAAAGGTGGCCAGTTGTACAACAAGTACGTGCGCCTCCTTGGTCAGCAGTGGACGTTGTTCCCCATCTACGTGCAGGACTGGAAGAAGATCACCCCAGACAAGAAGCAGCAAGGCTGGGAAATGATGAAGGTAATATAAAATTGTTATTTATAATTTTTTTTAATTTAAATAAATGATTATATATTTTGTTTTCAAATAATTTAATTGTTTGATTATAATTTTTTATTTATTTAATTTGTTTGTTATTTATAATATTTTTAAAAGTAGTTAAATGAATATATATATTTTTTATTTAAATTATTTAAAAGTAGTTAAATGAAAAAAATTTGTTATTGATTTCATTAATTTATTACTTATAATAATTTTAAATTTAGTTGAGTAAAAATATTTTTTCATTTAAATTACTTAATTGTTTAATTATTATTTGTTTTTGATTAATTTATATTTTATTTATAATATTTTTAAATTAGTTAAAAACTAATTATTTGTTTTTGATTATTGAAATTGCTTAATTATTTGTTTATAATTTGTTATTTAGTTAATTTATTATTTTAATCATAGAGTAAATTTATTCTGGGGGAGGAGTTGAGGGCTGACACGATCAAGAGGCTTGGGATGGCATGGAAGAACAGGAGGGCCGACCTGTGGAGGGAGAAGAAAGGTGACGGGACGAGGCCCCTCCAGGAGATACTGGCAGATGTACCTGGTGGAGTCCCGGACCAAGACTGGTCCAGTTACGTCTACTTTAGGATGACGGCTGACCAGATGGTATGATAATATTGTATTAATTATAATTTCTTTATTTTTTATCCGACTTGACTCATTTAATTTAATTATTTTACATTTTGCTTCAGGCTCTTTCTAGGAGAAATGCTGGGAGCGTCAGGCATCAGACGATACGTCATAGGGCTGAATCCAGGAGCTTTGCGATCACTTATGACGAGATTGTGAGTACTTGAAATAAATTTATTAAATATGTATATGTATTTAATTTGTAACTAATTATTTCTTTGATTTCATTTACAGAGGGAAAAGATGCAGCAGGAGCGGGGATACACGCCCACTTATGGCGAGATGTGGCCGATGGTGTATAGACCCCGAGACGGGCGTGCGTCGGATGAGGTTAAGGAGATAGCGGTAAGTAATAAATTAAATATTAATATAATATCACAGTGTAGATATCATTATATTATAATTAACTTCTTTATATTAATTTTGGTAGGCACGGATGACTCAGGTCGATTCCGAGTTGCGTGAGTCTCAGGGGTCTGCCTTGGATCCCACCGCCTCACTTTTAGCGGGTCATGGCCGGCCGCAGCACCCTGGTCGAGTTAGTGGGCTTGGACTTGAACCTACACCTACTAGGTTGCCCCGCTCAAGTGGCGCTGGCCCTTCATATACTGCTGGGAGCTCTCATGCGAGTGCGAAGCGGCCGGGTTCCTCATCCTCAGAGGAATTGCGAGAGGAGCTCAGACAAGAGTTCGAGGCTAGGATGGAGGCCAGGATCGTGGAGCGTGATCGTCAGTTCCAAGAGCGTGATCGTCAGCTCCAGACGCAGCTTGACCAGCTCTTGGCAGCTGCTACGGCTCTGCGTCATGTGGTGGTCAGTATAGCTCCAAACATCTCGGTTCCTGACATCCCCGACCTACACCTGCCACCAGTCCCGCCCCTACCTCCCCATCCGCCAGTCCAGTCCCAGCAGGTTGAGCGGCCTGCCCACCCCCAGCCGGAGGATCCAGCAGAGGATGATCATGATGATGCTGCTTCTGCCCCCCACCCATGATTTGCTTTCATTGTATGGGATTTTATTAGAATCTTGATTTTACGGTTTTATATACTATTTAGATATTTATTTAAATTTTATATTTATTTGTTTACTTTATTGATTTAGTTCTATAATTTTATTTATGTTAAGTACTAATTAATATTGAAATATTTATTTGTTTATTACAACATCAACATTACAATTTATTAAACACGTTAAACATGTTAATTAATCAAAATAATTCTATAATCATTTATTAATTTAATAAATATTTATTTTTGTAATGTTATTAATTTATTGTGCAGTATTTCTATTTAATATTTAAAAATAATATCGTTTGTAGCGGTTTTAAAACCGTTAGAAAATTCAACTGAATTTTAACCATCGTGAAAATTTCTAGCGGTTTCATAAACCGCTAGAAAATTAGGCAAAATTGCTAATTTTCTAGGTTCATGTAAACCGCTAGAAAATGATAATTACCGCTAGAAAATTATCTCATTTTCTAGCGGTTTACATGAACCGCTAGAAAATTAGCAAGTTTTGCCTAATTTTCTAGCGGTTTAATAACCGCTAGAAAATTCAAAACCGATGGAGACAAAATTCCCGTTAACCCTAGAAATTTCTATCGGTTTGTAACCGATATTTAGAATTTCTAGCGGTTAATAACCGCTGGAAAATGAAAATTTCCGTTAAAACCGCTACAAATTTGTAGCGGTTTTGTAACCGCTACAAAAAAATGACCGTTCCACCAGCCTCCTTTATAAGCTGAAGCACTCCAACTGAATTCCATTTTAACTTCTCTTTGAGCTCTGTGTCATATTTTCACGAAATTTGAGCATTATTAGTGATGGATAGGTCGTGGATCAACTTGCACCGGTCGACTCCGCAATACTTGGCTGGTCTAAACTATTTCTTGGATTTTGCTTTCGCCAATGCTGCCGTAAATGGTAAGATTCAGTGTCCCTGTCCTAAATGTAATTTCAAAAAGTGGCATCCCAAAGATATTGTTAGGGAACATTTAATCTTTAAGCCTTTTCCGCGAGAGTACGTATTTTGGCAACTACATGGGGAACGGCTAGATATGGGTGCTGAGTCAGTTCCAGTAGTTTCACGGATGGGAGTTCGAGTGGATGAAGCCGATGCCGTGAATGATGCTGTGCGTGATGCTTTTGGTGTTCACGAAAGCTCGAATCCCAACGAAGATGAAGTAGAGGGACCTCAACCGGAGTTTCTAAGAAACGAAACTGCTCGGGAATTTTTTGACCTCATGACCGAAGCTGACAAGCCTCTTTATTCTGGGTGTACAAAGTATTCGAAGTTGTCATTCTTGGTGAGGCTGTATCACATCAAATGCTTGTGCGGTATGACTGACAAGGCGATGTCTATGTTGCTGGAATTACTGGGAGATGCTTTCCCCCAAGCTGAATTCCCTCCATCTTTTTACGAAGCAAAAAAGATTATTAACAAGCTTGGCTTGAACTATAAGAAGATAGATGCATGCCCAAACGACTGTATGCTATACTGGGGAGATGATGCCAACAAAGAGATTTGTACGAGATGCAAGACGTCACGCTATAAGTCGGTACGGAAGGGCAAGAAGCAAAAGAAGAAACCGGCCAAAATTCTCAGGTACAAATTATTACAGCGTGTTACTTGTTCCGTCTCTAAAAATATTCGATATTTGAAATTCTTAAAACAATTTATGTCATCAATTTTCTTAAATTGAGTCAATATTTAGTATTTAAATATTCGGTATTTTAAATTTTTAATATATTATTTTCTTAGATACTTTCCTTTGAAACCACGGTTGCAAAGAATGTATATGCCATCAAAAATGGCTCAGCACATGAGGTGGCACGCGACTGAGGAAAACCTAGATGGTAGGTTAAGGCACCCACGAGACTCGGAGGCGTGGAAAGCGTTTGATGCGAAATTTCCAGACTTTGCCAATGATCCTAGAAATGTACGTCTTGCATTGGCAACCGATGGTTTTAATCCCTTCGGAAACATGAGCACAAGTTACAGTATCTGGCGGTGGTGTTAATTCCATACAATCTACCACCTTGGATGTGCATGAAGCAGAGCTCCTTTTTGCTTTCCATGATCATTCCTGGCAAGAAAGCACCAGGAAATGATATTGACGTATACCTGCAACCGTTGATACACGAATTGATCGACCTATGGACGAATGGTGTTGAGGCATATGACTCACATGACAAGCAACTATTCAATCTCCGTGCAGCCTTGATGTGGACAATAAGTGATTTTCCCGGTTTGGGAACTTTGTCTGGCTGGAATGTGCATACTGGGTTGGCCTGTCCTGAGTGCAATTTTGATTCTGTGCCATGTCGCCTTCCACACAGTCGCAAGTGGTGCTTCATAGGACATCGACGGTTCCTTGATTCCAAGCACAGACTTAGATTGCAACGGATTCGCTTGATGGGAAACAGGAGAAGAGAGATCCTCCTGTTACTTTGTCTGGTATGGATATTTTGCGGCAGTTAGAAGATGTTCATGTCGAGTTTGGTAAGAGTGTGGATCCCGAACGATTGGGACGACGATCTCGTGGGACATCTGATACGCAACCTATGCAATGGCGGAAGAGAAGCATATTTTTCACTCTTCCTTATTGGGAATCTAATTTGCTACGACACAGTTTGGATGTTATGCACATTGAAAAAAATGTGTGCGATAATGTGCTATATACGTTGCTCAATGAAGCTGGAAAGTCAAAGACCATCTCGCAGCTAGAAAAGATTTACGGGCCTGGGGAATTCGTGAAGAGGCTTGGCCTGATGAAAACGACAAGTTTCAGCCAGCTAAATTCACCTTGACAAAGCAAACAAGGATATCTTCCTCTCGACGTTGAAGAACATAAAAGTACCAGATGGATATTCTAGCAACATCTCAAGGTGTATCGATCTGCAGGCTCGAAAGGTTACTGGGTTGAAAAGTCATGACTCTCATGTTCTTATGCAACAGTTACTTCCATTGGCCTTGAAAAACACACTTCTTCTGATGTATCGGTGGTTTTGGTAGAATTATGTTCATTTTTCAAGAAGTTGTGTGCGAAGGTCTTGGTAGCGGAAGAGCTTGATCAGCTGCAAAATAAAATTATTCTTACACTTTGTCACTTGGAGATGATATTTCCTCCATCATTCTTTACTGTTATGGTTCACTTGACTGTCCACCTTGTTCGAGAAGCAAAGGTTGCTGGCCAGTTCACTATCGATGGATGTACCCTATAGAGAGGTACTAGATTATCTTTTATTCCCGCCTCTTTAAATTTCACATTGTTCTTTCATTTACTCGTAATTATTAATGCAATTTTAACTTACAGGTACTTGGGAAAATTAAAATCATATGTTAGGAATAAGGCATGGCCTGAGGGGTCAATAGCAGAAGGTTATTCCGGAGATGAGGTCCTAACTTTCTGTTCGAGGTACTTTGATGACATGGAGACATCTTTTAACCGCCCGCGTCGCGTAGATGATTCTCCTCCTGGTCCTTCCACGTCAACTTTATTCCTCCTGTTGGGAAACCAGTTGGAGGATATGAATTCTTCAGACTCACTCCTACAGAGAAACTCCAGGCACACAGACACGTTTTGATAAATTGCAGCCAAGTTGAACCCTTCATGCAGTAAGTATATATATCATATAAGCTCACTAGCTTTTACACTTTATATTTGTTTCTTACTGACTCTTCTAACAAATTACACTTTACTATAGTGAGTTTAGGAGTTATCTCAGGCGTCAGCTACGGGGCCGTGCGCGTTCTGCTGACATTGATAAAAAGTCCACAAAGAGTTTCCCAGTTGGTTTACACGTCGAATACGTAATGACAACAGCCCATACACAGATGAATTCAAAGCTCTTTCTCTCGGTCCGTTAGACCATGCACGAAGGTTTACCGCGTACAATGTCAACGGCTTCAAGTTCTGTACGGTTGGACGTGATCAGGGATTGCTCACACAAAACTCTGGAGTTTGCGGGACATTCGGAACGAGATGTTATGCTAGCAGTAGTGATGGCGATATGCGCTTTGGAGGCGTCACTTACTATGGAAAGCTAATTGACATTATTGAGTTGAGTTACCAGCTTTTCACCGTGACACTGTTCAAGTGCTCCTGGGCAAATACGACAACTTCACGGGGACTCGCTACTGACCATTTGGGCATCACCTCAGTCAATTTCTCTAGACTTATTCATACGGGGGCATCTGAAGATGATGAGCCATATATCCTTGCTTCTGAGGCACACCAAATTTACTATGTCGAGGACGAGAAACATAAAGACTGGAATATGGTCGTTCACCTCAAGCCACGGGATCTTTACGATATGGGTGATGGTGACATTATTTACGACAGTGAACCCTTCCAACCCTCGAATTTTGAAGACTTCTTTCCTCAAAGAGATGATAATTTGCCACTTATCAGGTACACGTCTTTTCTTAAATTATTTAAATAATTAACTACTAATTACTAATTTTTTCCAAAAACATTATAAATTTAACAAATTTTTTTAAAATGTGTCCTTTCAGGCCGGATGATGATGGAGAATAGCAGCATCCAAAATAAATTATTTAAAAAATTTTCCGTCCATAAATACATATGTATAAATTAAAATTCGTACAGTTTTTTTAAAATAAAAAAATTTTAATTTGTAGCGGTTACATAACCGCTACAAATTTTTGTACGAAATTATAATTTGTAGCGGTTATTAACGCTACAAATGTATTTTACGAAATTGTAATTTGTAGCGGTTATTAACGCTACAAATACATATCTGTAAATTAAAATTCGTTCAGATTTTAAAAATAAAAAAATACTAAATTTCTAGCGGTTAATAACCGCTACAAATATAACCGCTACAAAATACTAGCGCTTATATATACGCTAGAAAATGAATAACAGCTACAAAATGTAATAAAACGCTACAAAAACACCGCTACAAATGTGTCGCTGATCTCTATAAATACCATATCTTCTCTACATTCATTTACTCCATCTCTTTTCTTTCCTCTCCTATTCTTCTTATAATTCTCTTTTTTTTCTTACTATCTCATATGGTGGTTTTTTTCTCTTTACTGTATGGTAAGTAAATTTTATTTTATAATTCATTGTATCTTTTATTTGTTTTATTTAAAATTTACTAACATATTTATTTCTCCTTTCCTTTCAGATTTTTCTTCTCCACACTTGTCATGCCCTCCTCAACTGATTCAAATACTCATCAACCTAATACTATAGGTTCAATATTACAAAATATATCATCTTCAATTCAACTATCTTATTAAATATTCAATTAAATTATCTGATTAAATTAAATTCACTTCTTTTGACACATTCATAATTTAATTACATATTTTTATTACAAAATTACATATTTTTGTAATTATACAAATTAACAAAATTCTTCAACATAATTAATTTAATGGTTTTTAAAATTATAAATGAAAAACCATAAATTTTTTTTTCTGGCACGGTAAACATTTCTAGCGGTTCCGAACCGCTAGAAATATTTCGTCAAATTTAAATTTTGCGCCAAAATTTCTAGCGGTTCAAACCGCTAGAAAATTTTTGCCGCCATTCCTAAAATTCAATTGGCGGGAAAATTAATTTCCCAAACATTTCTAGCGGTTCTATAACCGCTAGTAATTTTCGCGCTACTGAAATTATTTAATTCCCGGCAAAATGGATTTCGTTTAGCAGGTTTCTAGCGGTTATAAAACCGCTAGAAATTTTTTTCCGGACATTTTCTAGCGGTTTATAACCGCTAGGAGGAATGTTCTCCTTCAGATATTTTCTAGCGGTTATAAACCGCTAGAAATTTTCTATCGTTTTGACCATGATGTGTAGCGGTTGCAAAACCGCTAGAAATTTTTTCTTACACCTGTTTTTCTAGCGGTTTCCTTAACCGCTAGAAATGTAACACTCTAACCGCTAGAATTAACATATTTTTTTGTAGTGAAACATGAGGGACTTTGAGATCATTTTGTCTGGCAAACAATTTATTCTGTGCCTTCCTTTTTAAGTATAATTTTTATTATGTGATTGAAAATCCATATCTCCAATTGTGTAGACTGATGGTGGGCTGTGGTCTTTAAAGTTTTCAATTAGCCTAGTCTAGTAGTGTAGTAATAAATGTTAGAGAAGAATAACGGAAAGTTAAAGAAAACTTGCGTTAGTACGTGAATAATAATGGGTCAGTTTAGATTAACGGTGAAAAAGTGACTTCTTTTCAATTAGATTGGGTAATGTGATTTATGTTTAAATTGACTTTTGTAAAAGTTAGTTGTAAAATAAAAAAAAATTGTTTGGATTATAACTAAATAAGTAAGTTTAGTTTGTAACATGAACAAAATAGGTATAACTTTATTAAGTAATACAAAAATATTAAAATATGAATTTACCAAATATAATATTTTAAATTATATAATAGGGGAAATTTATTTTAATGAATAAAATATATTTAAATAGAAATCACAGTAATATTAATAATAATTGGATGATATACCTTGCATAATTCATGTAAATATAAAATAAAAATATATTAAAAATTGATATTATAAAAACTGTAAAAAAATTATTTTCACTCAAGAGAATATTAAAAATAAATGATTAAAAAAGAATGGAAGTACAAAGAATATGTAGAGAGAGAAGCATAAGAACAATATAAACATTGTTATGAAATAATAATATCTTTGTGGATGTCCATATATCTCCCATTATCTCCTATATCTCCTATTATCTCTATATCCTACAAATATCTCATATTATTATATAATCTATAGATTCTATCAAAGGTGTAAAAGTGTGCCTATAAATAGAAGCCATGTATAATGTATTGAACACACTTGAATAGAATGAGAAATACTCTCTCTCTTGTTGATCCTCTCTTTCTCTATATGATTTATCTTTATATTTCTTCTTTTTTATAATACGTTATCAGCACGAAACTCTAACCAGGTACATATGATATACCTCTACCCCAGCATAATTTTAGAGCACATCTTTATTATTTTCTAGAGTATATTTTGCTCTATTCAAATAAAATTACCTCGAGCATCATATATATATGGTGTTTTAGAGTATCCGTATTCCTATTCAATTCATCTAGGATAATCTAAGCCATTACATAGAACTAAAAAGATTATCTACTGTTGTTTTAAATGGGTTCCATGGCTATGATTAAAGATTTTGCTTTACTTTTTAGTGCTACAATTTAATTTTGATATAGATTATATCTTCCGAACTAATTATAATGAGAGGATTTGTTTTCTTTCTATTCCTTATTGACCTGACGTCACTATTTCGATGAACCCGAAGTTCCAATTGATACTAGCAGCATCCTTAAAGAGTTACTATCTAAAGTTAAATGGCCAGAAACAGAAACCATATAATTCTAAGTTTTCATCTGATTGTAATTAAATGGCCAGAAGCCATGTAACTCTGATTTTCCATTCTTTTCAAATTAAATGGCTAGAAGCCATATGATTTTGATTTTCTATATTATAGCCAGAAGCTATACACTTTGATTTTTTATCTTATGGCTAAAAGCCATATATACATGGCTAATGCTCTTTTTTTTTTTTTTTAAAATGGCTTAAAGCCATATATATTTGATATTTATCTTATTAAATAACTAGAAGTATTTAGATATAAAGTTTTCATCTTATGGCTAGAAGCCATATATATTTGATTATTGTTATCTTATTAAAGGCTAGAAGCTATATAATTTGAATTTTCTATTTTACGACTAGAAGTCATATATATTTATTTATTTTATCTTATTAAATGGTTAGTTGCCATATAACTTTGATTTTTTATCTTATGGTCAGAAGCTATATGTATTTGAATTTTTTTATCTCATTAAAAGACCAGAAGCCATATAATTTGTATTTTCTATTTTATAGCCAGAAGCCACATATATATTATTAATTATCTTATTTATATATATCATGTTGAAATTTCCTATTTTATGGCCAGAAGCCATATATAAATATAATTTTTCTATATCTTCTTAAATGGCTTGCATCCATATAACTTTGATTTTCTATCTTATAGCAAGAAGTCATAAATATTTATTTTTTTTATTTTATTAATTGGCTAGAAGACATATAACATCAAAATTTTATTTTATGGTCGGAAACCATATATCTTTAATTTTTTTATTTTGAAATTAAATAGTTAGATGCCATGTATCTTTATTTTCTTGATTAAATGACCTGAAGCAATATAGTTTTGATTATGAGAAAACATCACTATATAGTGAAGGATGTGTTGGACTGTTGGTAAAAAAGTTTACCTTTTCTCTTTATTTCATGTCATATTTAATTAATTTAAATTTGAGTTTTTATTCTTATCTTATTCTCATATATTATTGATATTCAATTTGATATTTATTAATATTATAATTTTCTATTACTAAATAGCCAGTAGCCATTACACTCATGTTATTGAATGACATGAAAATAACAACTTATGATGTTTTTAAAGCCTCGAAGGCTTATGGTTCAAATATTAAGGGACAACAAATATTTTTAAAATATATATTTATACTATAGAGTCTCGGAGACTAATGACTTATAAATAGCTCTGAAGGCTTATGATTTAAATCTTCATAACTATATAGTTTGATTTTAGTCTTTGTAGATCTTTCAAATTTTTTGTTGGATTTATAAATTTATGAATAAGTTTTGAAGTATTGCATAATATATATATATATATATATATCTAAAGAAGTGAAGTTTTTGAATAATGCAATTTCCAGAAAATTTTATGTTTGAAAAAAAAAACATATACTTCATACTGTAAAACATAACAAGAAGTAAAGTATATCATATAGTGAAAAAAACAATATATGTTAGTTCTGAATAACTATATATATTAGAATATTTGTTTATTAAAGGGTCTTAAGGTGATAGCATATTGGATTGAAATTCATTATTATATCTAAATTAGAAAGCATTTAGATTTCCAAGTTAAAGATATGTTATTAGCTTACTATATGCTATTCACTCTACTTGAAATATAGAAATAGAAAATTTATTTATATGACTCACACTTGAGAGGGAGATTGTTGAAATACAAGTGTGAATTATGTTAGATGGAATTGTTTATTATTAATATAATGTCATTTCTTATCGCTTATATTCCTGTGAAAAAAAAACTCTAGAAGAGTTTAGTAGCACTCAACCTTCTATGAGTGCACAAGTTTAATTTCTTCCATTAGGTAAAAGATGAAAAATAACGCTCTAGAAGAGTTATATTATGATTTATATCCCAAAGATAAAATCTATAATTGATAACATATTCTTATAAAATATTAAGGAGAAAAATAA
>NW_021634836.1:40000-45000 GCF_004799145.2 Neltuma alba | reverse complement strand
GTTCGTGGCACTCGGAAATTTTCCCAGAAAGCTACTATAGGGGGTAACCCCTCGCGCGCATTCCTTTACTTTAGCACTAGCACTAGCACTAGCACTTAGCACTTGGCACGTTGGCACGTTGCGCGTGCGCGTGTGCAAGGATCAAGGTGCTTGGGCAATGCGCGTGGACCCTTGGGCAAGGTCGTGGCAACGGTGGGCAAAGCTCGGACAAGATCCGGGCAAGGTGCTTGTATGGTTTGGCAAGCCCGGACAGGGTCCGGGCAAGTTCGGGTACGGTTTGGCAGGCTCGGCCATGGTCCGAGCAAGGTGCTTGTACGGTTTAACAAGCTCGGACACGGTCGGGCAAGTTTAGGCACGGTTTGGAAAGCTCGGACACGGTCCGGGCAAGTGTTGGCATGGGTGGGCAAGGTTCCTGTACGGTTTGGCAAGCTCGGACAAGGTCCGGGCAAGGGTTGCCATGCATGGGCAAGGTTCCTGTACGGTTTGGCATGCTCGGACAGGGTCCGGGCAAGTGTGTGGCACGCGTGGGCAAGGTTCCCGTACGGTTTGGCAAGCTCGGACAAGGTCCGGGCAGGTGTTGGCATGGGTGGGCAAGGTTCTTGTACGGTTTGGCAAGCTCGGACATGGTCCGGGTAAGTGTTGGCATGCGTGGGCAAGGTGCTTGTACGGTTTGGCAAGCTTGGGCAAGGTCCGGGCAAGGTGCTTGTATGGTTTGGCAAGGTCGGACATGGTCCGGGCAAGTGTTGGTATGGGTGGGCAAGGTTCTTGTACGGGTTGGCAAGCTCGGACATGGTCCGGGCAAGGTGCTTGTATGGTTTGGCAAGCTTGGGCAAGGTCCGGGCAAGTGTTGGCATGGGTGGGCAAGGTGCTTGTACGGTTTGGCAAGCTCGGACAGGTCCGGGCAAGTGTTGGCATGCGTGGGCAAGGTTCTTGGACGGTTTGGCAAGCTTGGACAAGGTCCGGGCAAGGTGCTTGTATGGTTTGGCAAGCTTGGGCAAGGTCCGGGCAAGTGTTGGGAGGCTTGTGCAAGGTCCGGGCAAGGTTCTTGTACTGTTTTACAAGCTCGGACAGGGTCCGGGCAAGTGTTGGCATGCGTGGGCAAGGTTCTTGTACGGTTTGGCAAGCTTGGACAAGGTCCGGGCAAGGTGCTTGTATGGGTTGGCAAGCTTGGGCAAGGTCCGGGCAAGTGTTGGCACGCGTGGGCAAGGTTCTTGTACGGTTTGGCAAGCTTGGACAAGGTCCGGGCAAGGTGCTTGTATGGTTTGGCAAGCTTGGGCAAGGTCCGGGCAAGTGTTGGGAGGCTTGGGCAAGGTCCGGGCACGGTTTGGCAAGGTTTGGGCAAGTCCTGGTACGGTTTGGCAAGGTTCTGGGACGTGCTGGCACGTCCAGGCACGTTCTGGCACGTCCAGGACGGGTCCTGGCACGTCCTGGCACGTCCAGGACTGGTCCTGGCACGTCCAGGACTGGTCCTGGACCGTCCTGGCACGTCCTGGCACGTCCAGGACTGCCCTGGCACGTCCAGGACTGGTCCTGGCACGTCCAGGACTGGTCCTGGCACGTCCAGGACTGGTCCAGGACCAGTCCAGGACTGTCCAGGACCAGTCCAGGACTGTTCCAGCACAGTCCAAAAATTTCACTCCCGTACCAAAATTAAATCCACTCGTTACATTTGAGTCCTGATGGTTTTATTCACTCCTACTTGACCCCCCCTAAATGTTAGGGGGTGCCGCCGCCGGTGCCGCCGCCCGTGGTGGCCCGTAGAGCGCGCACTATGTGAAACACTAAAAAATTTCAAAAATATTCTATGGTTGTCAAAAAATTATGAAACTTGGCAGGAAGCATCCTTATATGATGCCAAGGAATGCTGCAAAAAATCGCGCAAAAATACGATCTCTAGGTCCCTCAAACGGAGGTTGTCATCTCACGAAAAAGTATGTCTGTTCGTGGCACATGGGAAAAGGCTCATTTTGCATATATAGGGGGGCACCCCCAACCCCCCTCCCCATGGCCTTGCTCACACCACCACATGTATGCCCCTCCCAATAGACAAGATCAAGGTGTGAGCAAGTCCATGGGGTGTCCCTCCCCCAAAACGTCGACCACCTTCCCCGGTGGCGGCGGCGGCGGTGCCGGCGGCGGCGGCGGCCGGCGAGATTTTCCGGCGACTTTTCCGGCGACCCTTAAAATGTGTGGATTTCAAATGGGATGGATGGATGAGCGTATCTAGGGGTTCTTGGGCCTTCCTTGCACGCCATTCCCGTCGAAACTCGAGCGGAAAGGCATCCGTTGGGGCGTTTCCTCGCGGTTGCTCAGTAAGCAAGGGCTAGGTTGGACTATGGTTGTGAGGCACTCGAAACCCTTTTGGTAGCCTTCGGATGGTACGTTCCCCATCCCCCCATTTGAATCCCATTCATTGCCCCTCATGCGTAGGATTCCCGCCCTGCGACGATGGCGGAAAAGCAACCCAACTCATGTAGTTTTTGTGCTTGGCCAAGCTTGAGCACGGTTGGAATCCTCCGCATGAGGTGCGTACACGCCGGTTTGGGGTGAAAGTCATTGATCCGGAAAATTAGGCCTGGAAGTGTGTGGGATTGCAAGCGGGATGGATGGTGGCGCGTACCAAGGATTCATGGACCTCCCCAGCGTGTGTTTCCCGTCGAAACCTGAGCGGGGAAAGGCATCCTCACGGTTGCTCAGTAAGCGAGGGCTAGGTTTCGAGAGGGATCCCCGACACAAGTTGCGGAAACGGCATCCGCCAAGGGACTTTTTCCCACCGGGTGCTCAATAAGCAAGACCGGGAGGGTGATGTTCTCGGGCGTTTCGGGCGGCAGTTTGGTGCGCTCCAATCGGCTCATTTGGAATCTCATTCACTGCCCTCATGCGGTGTATGGTTGGCAAGCTTGGGCAAGGTCCGGGCAAGTGTTGGGAGGCTTGTGCAAGGTCCGGGCAAGGTTCTTGTATGTTTTACAAGCTCGGACAGGGTCCGGGCAAGTGTTGGCATGCGTGGGCAAGGTTCTTGTACGGTTTGGCAAGCTTGGACAAGGTCCGGGCAAGGTGCTTGTATGGGTTGGCAAGCTTGGGCAAGGTCCGGGCAAGTGTTGGCACGCGTGGGCAAGGTTCTTGTACGGTTTGGCAAGCTTGGACAAGGTCCGGGCAAGGTGCTTGTATGGTTTGGCAAGCTTGGGCAAGGTCCGGGCAAGTGTTGGGAGGCTTGGGCAAGGTCCGGGCACGGTTGGCAAGGTTGGGCAAGTCCTGGTACGGTTTGGCAAGGTTCTGGGACGTGCTGGCACGTCCAGGCACGTTCTGGCACGTCCAGGACGGGTCCTGGCACGTCCTGGCACGTCCAGGACTGGTCCTGGCACGTCCAGGACTGGTCCTGGACCGTCCTGGCACGTCCTGGCACGTCCAGGACTGCCCTGGCACGTCCAGGACTGGTCCTGGCACGTCCAGGACTGGTCCTGGACGTCCAGGACTGGTCCAGGACCAGTCCAGGACTGTCCAGGACCAGTCCAGGACTGTTCCAGCACAGTCCAAAAATTTCACTCCCGTACCAAAATTAAATCCACTCGTTACATTTGAGTCCTGATGGTTTTATTCACTCCTACTTGACCCCCCCTAAATGTTAGGGGGTGCCGCCGCCGGTGCCGCCGCCCGTGGTGGCCCGTAGAGCGCGCACTATGTGAAACACTAAAAAATTTCAAAAATATTCTATGGTTGTCAAAAAATTATGAAACTTGGCAGGAAGCATCCTTATATGATGCCAAGGAATGAATGCTGCAAAAAATCGCGCAAAAATACGATCTCTAGGTCCCTCAAACGGAGGTTGTCATCTCACGAAAAAGTATGTCTGTTCGTGGCACATGGGAAAAGGCTCATTTTGCATATATAGGGGGGCACCCCCAACCCCCCTCCCCATGGCCTTGCTCACACCACCACATGTATGCCCCTCCCAATAGACAAGATCAAGGTGTGAGCAAGTCCATGGGGGTGTCCCTCCCCAAAACGTCGACCACCTTCCCCGGTGGCGGCGGCGGTGGTGCCGGCGGCGGCGGCGGCCGCCGGCGAGATTTTCCGGCGACTTTTCCGGCGACCCTTAAAATGTGTGGAATTTCAAATGGGATGGATGGATGAGCGTATCTAGGGGTTCTTGGGCCTTCCTTGCACGCTATTCCCGTCGAAACTCGAGCGGAAAGGCATCCGTTGGGGCGTTTTCCTCGCGGTTGCTCAGTAAGCAAGGGCTAGGTTGGACTATCGTGTTTGTGAGGCACTCGAAACCTCTTTTGGTAGCCTTCGGATGGTACGTTCCCCCATCCCCCCATTTGAAATCCCATTCATTGCCCCTCATGCGTAGGATTCCCGCCCTGCGACGATGGCGGACAAGCAACCCAATCGATGTAGCCTTCGGATGTAGCCTTTTGTTGCTTGGCCAAGCTTGAGCACGGTTGGAATCCTCCGCATGAGGTGCGTACACGCCGGTTTGGGGTGAAAGTCATTGATCCGGAAAATCTAGGCCCTGGAAGTGTGTGGGATTGCAAGCGGGATGGATGGTGGCGCGTACCAAGGATTCATGGACCTCCCCCCAGCGTGTGTTTCCCGTCGAAACCTGAGCGGAAAGGCATCCTCACGGTTGCTCAGTAAGCGAGGGCTAGGTTGGACTCACGTGCTCGTCGTGTTCAATCGGAACTTTCCGAGAGGGATCCCCGACACAAAGTTGCGAAACGGCATCCGCCAAGGGACTTTTTCCCACCGGTGCTCAATAAGCAAGACCGTGGAGGGGTGATGTTCTCGGGCGTTTCGTGAGGCACGTTTGGTGCGCTCCCCCATCGGCCCATTTGGAATCTCATTCACTGCCCCTCATGCGTGTATTCCCCCCTCGCGACGACGGCGGACAAGCAACCCAAATCGATGTAGCCTTCGGATGTAGCCTTTTGTTGCTTGGCCAGGCTTGAGCGGGGTTGGAATCCTTTGCATGAGGGTGCCCAGGGTCGACGTCATTGGCC
>NW_021634836.1:27500-30000 GCF_004799145.2 Neltuma alba | reverse complement strand
ACGGTTTGGCCAGCTTGGACAAGGTCCGGGCAAGGTGCTTGTATGGGTTGGCAAGCTTGGGCAAGGTCCGGGCAAGTGTTGGCATGGGTGGGCAAGGTGCTTGTACGGTTTGGCAAGCTCGGACAAGGTCCGGGCAAGGGTTGCCATGCATGGGCAAGGTTCCTGTACGGTTTGGCAGCTCGGACAGGGTCCGGGCAAGTGTGTGGCACGCGTGGGCAAGGTTCCTGTACGGTTGGCAAGCTCGGACAAGGTCCGGGCAGGTGTTGGCATGGGTGGGCAAGGTTCTTGTACGGTTGGCAAGCTCGGACATGGTCCGGAAACATGGTCCGGGCAAGTGTTGGCATGGTGGGCAAGGTGCTTGTACGGGTTGGCAAGCTCGGACATGGTCCGGGCAAGGTGCTTGTATGGTTTGGCAAGCTTGGGCAAGGTCCGGGCAAGTGTTGGCATGGGTGGGCAAGGTGCTTGTACGGTTTGGCAAGCTCGGACAGGGTCCGGGCAAGTGTTGGCATGCGTGGGCAAGGTTCTTGGACGGTTTGGCAAGCTTGGACAAGGTCCGGGCAAGGTGCTTGTATGGTTTGGCAAGCTTGGGCAAGGTCCGGGCAAGTGTTGGGAGGCTTGTGCAAGGTCCGGGCAAGGTTCTTGTACGGTTTTACAAGCTCGGACAGGGTCCGGGCAAGTGTTGGCATGCGCGGGCAAGGTTCTTGTACGGTTTGGCAAGCTTGGACAAGGTCCGGGCAAGGTGCTTGTATGGGTTGGCAAGCTTGGGCAAGGTCCGGGCAAGTGTTGGCACTCGTGGGCAAGGTTCTTGTACGGTTTGGCAAGCTTGGACAAGGTCCGGGCAAGGTGCTTGTATGGTTTGGCAAGCTTGGGCAAGGTCCGGGCAAGTGTTGGGAGGCTTGGGCAAGGTCCGGGCACGGTTTGGCAAGGTTTGGGCAAGTCCTGGTACGGTTTGGCAAGGTTCTGGGACGTGCTGGCACGTCCAGGCACGTTCTGGCACGTCCAGGACGGGTCCTGGCACGTCCTGGCACGTCCAGGACTGCCCTGGCACGTCCAGGACTGGTCCTGGCACGTCCAGGACTGGTCCAGGACCAGTCCAGGACTGTCCAGGACCAGTCCAGGACTGTTCCAGCACAGTCCAAAAATTTCACTCCCGTACCAAAATTAAATCCACTCGTTACATTTGAGTCCTGATGGTTTTATTCACTCCTACTTGACCCCCCCTAAATGTTAGGGGGTGCCGCCGCCGGTGCCGCCGCCCGTGGTGGCCCGTAGAGCGCGCACTATGTGAAACACTAAAAAATTTCAAAAATATTCTATGGTTGTCAAAAAATTATGAAACTTGGCAGGAAGCATCCTTATATGATGCCAAGGAATGCTGCAAAAAATCGCGCAAAAATACGATCTCTAGGTCCCTCAAACGGAGGTTGTCATCTCACGAAAAAGTATGTCTGTTCGTGGCACATGGGAAAAGGCTCATTTTGCATATATAGGGGGGCACCCCCAACCCCCCTCCCCATGGCCTTGCTCACACCACCACATGTATGCCCCTCCCAATAGACAAGATCAAGGTGTGAGCAAGTCCATGGGGTGTCCCTCCCCAAAACGTCGACCACCTTCCCCGGTGGCGGCGGCGGCGGCCGCCGGCGAGATTTTCCGGCGACTTTTCCGGCGACCCTTAAAATGTGTGGAATTTCAAATGGGATGGATGGATGAGCGTATCTAGGGGTTCTTGGGCCTTCCTTGCACGCTATTCCCGTCGAAACTCGAGCGGAAAGGCATCCGTTGGGGCGTTTTCCTCGCGGTTGCTCAGTAAGCAAGGGCTAGGTTGGACTATCGTGTTTGTGAGGCACTCGAAACCTCTTTTGGTAGCCTTCGGATGGTACGTTCCCCCATCCCCCCATTTGAAATCCCATTCATTGCCCCTCATGCGTAGGATTCCCGCCCTGCGACGATGGCGGACAAGCAACCCAATCGATGTAGCCTTCGGATGTAGCCTTTTGTTGCTTGGCCAAGCTTGAGCACGGTTGGAATCCTCCGCATGAGGTGCGTACACACGCCGGTTTGGGGTGAAAGTCATTGATCCGGAAAATCTAGGCCCTGGAAGTGTGTGGGATTGCAAGCGGGATGGATGGTGGCGCGTACCAAGGATTCATGGACCTCCCCAGCGTGTGCTTCCCGTCGAAACCTGAGCGGAAAGGCATCCTCACGGTTGCTCAGTAAGCGAGGGCTAGGTTGGACTCACGTGCTCGTCGTTGTCAATCGGAACTTTCCGAGAGGGATCCCCGACACAAAGTTGCGAAACGGCATCCGCCAAGGGACTTTTTCCCACCGGGTGCTCAATAAGCAAGACCGTGGAGGGGTGATGTTCTCGGGCGTTTCGTGAGGCACGTTTGGTGCGCTCCCCCATCGGCCCATTTGGAATCTCATTCACTGCCCCTCATGCGGTGTATTCCCCCCTCGCGACGACGGCGGACAAGCAACCCAAATCGATGTAGCCTTC
>NW_021634836.1:20000-22500 GCF_004799145.2 Neltuma alba | reverse complement strand
CGGCCTTAGCTAAGTACGCCCTTGCCATGTCTGATTTTTCATGCCACCCCTTGGCAAACTTGAAAGCTGAAGGACTCGGGCCTTTGTAGCCAACAGCTAAAGTGTGCGGAGTCATCGGTTGTTGCCCCGTGGCTAACTCGAACGGACTTGACCCAGTTGATTCACTTTTCTGCAAGTTGTATGAAAACTGGGCAATGTCCAAGAGCTTAGTCCAGTCCTTCTGGTTGGCACTTACGTAGTGCCTCAAGTATAGTTCAAGTAAAGCGTTCACCCTCTCCGTTTGGCCATCGGTCTGTGGGTGAAAGCTTGTGGAAAAGTTAAGTTCGGACCCCATAATTTTGAAGAGCTCCATCCAAAATCTTCCTGTGAAGCGAGTGTCCCGATCGCTCACAATAGTCTTTGGTATGCCCCAATACTTTACCACAAACTTGAAGAACAGCTTCGCAGCATCTTCTGCAGTGAATTTGGTTTGGACTGGTATGAACACTCCATACTTGCTAAACCGGTCCACCACCACCATAATGTTGCTGCATCCTTCCGTCTTCGGCAAACAAGTGATGAAGTCCATGGAAATACTTTCCCATGGTCTCTCGGGAATCGGAAGTGGCTCTAGTAAGCCAGAAACGGGGCGTTGTTCCACCTTGTCTTGCTGACACACAAGACAAGTCTTCACGTAGAGCTCTACATCATCTCGCATCTGGGGCCAAAAGTATGCTCGCTCAATGAGTGCCATCGTGCGTCGAACTCCGGGATGTCCAGCCCACCTCGAGTCATGGCACTCCTTAATGATCTCCTTCCTTAAGCCTTGCCATTTCGGCACGTACACTCGGTTTCCTTTGGTTATGAGCACCCCATCCTCAAGCCAAAACCGGCGTGTCTTCCCTTGACTTGCCAATTCCATCAAACTTTTGGCTTGTGGGTCTTGCTTTAGTCCCTCCTTGACTCGATCAACCAAAGGGAAACTCGGGCTAGTGATGGAGGCAAGTTCGGCCTTTCTACTTAATGCGTCGGCCACGACGTTCCCTTTTCCTGGCTTGTACTCCATCACAAAGTCGAACTCTGCTAAGAAGGCTTGCCACCTTACCTGCTTCGGTGTAAGCTTCTTTTGCTTAAGGAAGTAGCTTGTGGCGACATTATCGGTTTTCACAATGAACTTGGTACCCAGCAAATAATGTCTCCACGTTCTCAGGCAATGCACCACGGCTGTCATCTCCTTCTCTTGGACTGTGTAACGCCGTTCTGCATCATTGAGCTTACGACTCTCGTAAGCCACCGGATGACCTTCTTGCATTAGGACTCCTCCTAAGGCAAAGTCCGAAGCATCCGTTTGTACCTCGTATGGTTTGGTGTGGTCAGGCAAGGCCAACACCGGTTCCTTGATCACGGCTGCTTTCAACTCCTCAAAAGCGGCTTGACACTTATCATCCCAATCCCATACTCGGTTTTTCTTTAAAAGATCAGTGAGGGGAGCGGCTATCGTAGAGTAACCTTTGATGAATTTTCGATAATAGTTGGCCAATCCAAGGAAAGAACGAAGTTCGGGTACCTTCCTTGGCGGCTCCCATTCCTGTATAGCACGCACCTTGGACTCATCCATCCGTAGTTTGCCCCCTCCAACAATGTGCCCTAGGAAAGTTACTTCCTGTTGAGCAAAGGCACATTTCTCCTTCTTGACATACAACTCGTTCTCCCTGAGGACTTGGAAGACTTGCCTAAGATGCTTCACGTGCTCCTCCAACGTCTTGCTATAAATGACAATGTCATCCAAGTATACCACCACGAACTTGTCCAAGAACGGTTGTAGGACTCGATTCATGAGGGTGCAAAATGTTGCTGGTGCATTTGTGAGTCCGAAAGGCATCACAAGAAATTCATACGAACCATACCTCGTGACACATGTTGTCTTTGGTTCGTCTCCCTCGGCTATCCGTACTTGATAATATCCCGACCTTAGATCCAACTTGGTAAACCAACGAGCTTGGCCAAGTTGATCAAAGAGATCGGCAATAAGTGGGATTGGGTACTTGTTCTTCACCGTGATCTTGTTAAGCGCCCGGTAGTCAATGCATAACCGAAGTGACCCATCATGCTTCTTCTGGAACAATACCGGGGCTCCATAAGGTGCTTTTGATGGACGGATATATCCCATGTCCACCAACTCCTTCAATTGCCTCCTAAGTTCCTCAAGCTCCGGAGGCGCCATACGGTAAGGCACTGCCGCAGGTGGTGTGGCACCAGGCACCAACTCTATCTTGTGGTCCACCTCTCTCTTTGGTGGCAACCTCTTGGGCAACTCGGGCGGCATCATGTCCTTGAATTCTTCTAGGACATGCTCAATACACCTTGGGAGGTTTTTAGTTGGCGAGGCTACTGCTTCTTCTTCCAAAGCAACTAGATATGTGGGCTGCTTCTTCTTTATGCCTTTGGAGAGTTGCATGGCCGAAATCTGCTTCTCTCGGAGTTGGGTTTCCCGTTCTAGAGGTACTAGTCGGGTGTTACC
>NW_021634836.1:10000-12500 GCF_004799145.2 Neltuma alba | reverse complement strand
CAAGGTTGGAGCAAGCGCGGGCAAGTCCCGGCACGGTCCGGGCAAGGTTGGAGCAAGTCCGGGCAGGTCCGGGCAAGGTCGTGGCAAGGCCATGTGAGGCCACCCTGATTTTCGGGGGGTGGAATTTGGAAAAACGTGGGTGAGGTTAGCCATGAATAGTATGTCCGTTCGTGGCACTCGGAAATTTTCCCAGAAAGCTACTATAGGGGGTAACCCCTCGCGCGCATTCCTTTACTTTAGCACTAGCACTAGCACTAGCACTAGCACTTAGCACTTAGCACTTGGCACGTTGGCACGTTGCGCGTGCGCGTGTGCAAGGATCAAGGTGCTTGGGCAATGCGCGTGGACCCTTGGGCAAGGTCGTGGCAACGGTGGGCAAAGCTCGGACAAGATCCGGGCAAGGTGCTTGTATGGTTTGGCAAGCCCGGACAGGGTCCGGGCAAGTTCGGGTACGGTTTGGCAGGCTCGGCCATGGTCCGAGCAAGGTGCTTGTACGGTTTAACAAGCTCGGACACGGTACGGGCAAGTTTAGGCACGGTTTGGAAAGCTCGGACACGGTCCGGGCAAGTGTTGGCATGGGTGGGCAAGGTTCTTGTACGGTTTGGCCAGCTTGGACAAGGTCCGGGCAAGGTGCTTGTATGGGTTGGCAAGCTTGGGCAAGGTCCGGGCAAGTGTTGGCATGGGTGGGCAAGGTGCTTGTACGGTTTGGCAAGCTCGGACAAGGTCCGGGCAAGGGTTGCCATGCATGGGCAAGGTTCCTGTACGGTTTGGCATGCTCGGACAGGGTCCGGGCAAGTGTGTGGCACGCGTGGGCAAGGTTCCTGTACGGTCTGGCAAGCTCGGACAAGGTCCGGGCAGGTGTTGGCATGGGTGGGCAAGGTTCTTGTACGGTTTGGCAAGCTCGGACATGGTCCGGGAAAGTGTTGGCATGCGTGGGCAAGGTGCTTGTACGGGTTGGCAAGCTCGGACATGGTCCGGGCAAGGTGCTTGTATGGTTTGGCAAGCTTGGGCAAGGTCCTGGCAAGTGTTGGCATGGGTGGGCAAGGTGCTTGTACGGTTTGGCAAGCTCGGACAGGGTCCGGGCAAGTGTTGGCATGCGTGGGCAAGGTTCTTGGACGGTTTGGCAAGCTTGGACAAGGTCCGGGCAAGGTGCTTGTATGGTTTGGCAAGCTTGGGCAAGGTCCGGGCAAGTGTTGGGAGGCTTGTGCAAGGTCCGGGCAAGGTTCTTGTACGGTTTTACAAGCTCGGACAGGGTCCGGGCAAGTGTTGGCATGCGTGGGCAAGGTTCTTGTACGGTTTGGCCAGCTTGGACAAGGTCCGGGCAAGGTGCTTGTATGGGTTGGCAAGCTTGGGCAAGGTCCGGGCAAGTGTTGGCATGGGTGGGCAAGGTGCTTGTACGGTTTGGCAAGCTCGGACAGGGTCCGGGCAAGTGTTGGCATGCGTGGGCAAGGTTCTTGGACGGTTTTGCAAGCTTGGACAAGGTCCGGGCAAGGTGCTTGTATGGTTTGGCAAGCTTGGGCAAGGTCCGGGCAAGTGTTGGGAGGCTTGTGCAAGGTCCGGGCAAGGTTCTTGTACGGTTTTACAAGCTCGGACAGGGTCCGGGCAAGTGTTGGCATGCGCGGGCAAGGTTCTTGTACGGTTTGGCAAGCTTGGACAAGGTCCGGGCAAGGTGCTTGTATGGGTTGGCAAGCTTGGGCAAGGTCCGGGCAAGTGTTGGCACTCGTGGGCAAGGTTCTTGTACGGTTTGGCAAGCTTGGACAAGGTCCGGGCAAGGTGCTTGTATGGTTTGGCAAGCTTGGGCAAGGTCCGGGCAAGTGTTGGGAGGCTTGGGCAAGGTCCGGGCACGGTTTGGCAAGGTTTGGGCAAGTCCTGGTACGGTTTGGCAAGGTTCTGGGACGTGCTGGCACGTCCAGGCACGTTCTGGCACGTCCAGGACGGGTCCTGGCACGTCCTGGCACGTCCAGGACTGGTCCTGGCACGTCCAGGACGGGTCCTGGACCGTCCTGGCACGTCCTGGCACGTCCAGGACTGCCCTGGCACGTCCAGGACTGGTCCTGGCACGTCCAGGACTGGTCCAGGACCAGTCCAGGACTGTCCAGGACCAGTCCAGGACTGTTCCAGCACAGTCCAAAAATTTCACTCCCGTACCAAAATTAAATCCACTCGTTACATTTGAGTCCTGATGGTTTTATTCACTCCTACTTGACCCCCCCTAAATGTTAGGGGGTGCCGCCGCCGGTGCCGCCGCCCGTGGTGGCCCGTAGAGCGCGCACTATGTGAAACACTAAAAAATTTCAAAAATATTCTATGGTTGTCAAAAAATTATGAAACTTGGCAGGAAGCATCCTTATATGATGCCAAGGAATGCTGCAAAAAATCGCGCAAAAATACGATCTCTAGGTCCCTCAAACGGAGGTTGTCATCTCACGAAAAAGTATGTCTGTTCGTGGCACATGGGAAAAGGCTCATTTTGCATATATAGGGGGGCACCCCCAACCCC